>NC_037687.1:29293723-29343723 GCF_003255815.1 Theropithecus gelada | reverse complement strand
AGCCAGGATGGTCTCGATCTCCTGACCTCGTGATCCGCCCGCCTCGGCCTCCCAAAGTGCTGGGATTACAGGCTTGAGCCACCGCGCCCGGCCTCTGGTTCTTTTTCAATTGTAATAAAATTATTTTTTATTTTTGTATATAATTAAAAAATTTTTTTTTATTTTCCATAGGTCGCAGTCTACATTCTATGTTTGATGCATTTCTTCCCTTTGTTACTGTAGTGAAAGGTTTAGGGGACACATAAATGAGGCTGTTATTTGGAGGAAAAAATATGACATGAGTATGCACATAAGACCATGGCAGGTATAAACTAGGATTATTGTAAATACGAAGAAAGAAGGAAATACTTATACTACATTAGAAGCCTTGAAATCACATGAAATGATTCCAACACTTTATTTTTTTTCCAGATGTTTTAGGCATTCTAGTTTTTTCTCTTCTTTTGCCTTTCTACATAATTTTTTGGATAATCTTGTTAGTATCTACAAAATGGCTTGATAGGAAATGTATTAATACTGTGTATCAATTTGGTTAATTTCACATTGTTTCTATGTTGAGTCTTCCAATAAATTGACATTTTATATGTCTCCATTTGAGTGTTTTTGATTTCTTTCATCAGCACTTTGTAGCTTGTTTTCTTTCTTTCTTTTCTTTTTTTTTTTAAAGAGTTGGGGGTCTCACTCTATTTCCCACAGGCTGGAATACAGTGGTTTGATTATGCTTACTGCAGTCTCAACTGCTGCCCTCAAGTGATCCTCCCACCTCAGCCTCCCAAGCAGGTGGGACTACAGGTTTGTGCCACCATGCTCAGCTAATCTAAAAAAAATTTTTTTTTTTTTTTTTAGGTGGCACTTCGCTCTTATTGCCCAGACTGGAGCGCAGTGGCACGATCTCAGCTCACCATAACTTCCGCCTCCCAGGTTCAAAAAGTTACTAACAGATATAATCTACAAAGGTAAATTGAGGCATGGTGATTCATACCTGTAATCCCAGTCAGCATTTGGGAGGCTGAGACCAGTGGATTGCTTGAGGTCAAGGCTTCGAGACCAACCTGGCCAACATGGCAAAACCCCGTCTCAACTAAAAATACAAAAATCAACTAGACATGTTGCCATGCACCTATAATCCCAGCTATTTGGGAGGCTGAGGCAGAAGAATCACTTGAACCTGGAAAGCAGAGGTTGCAGTGAGCCAAGATTGTGCTACTGCACTCCAGCCTGGGCAACAGAGTGAGACTCTGTCTCAAAAAAAAAGAAAAAGTAAATCGAGAGAGGGTTGCCTGGTAAAACATGAAATGAGTTCAAGGATAACAACATGGAACTTCATGAAAGGTTATTATATATTCATCATATATGCACACATTATATACACACACATGCAAACACATATTACAGTACTATGCTTACTATTATTCAACTCAATGTGACAACACAGGAAAAATTTAAGGCCATGGAAACTATTGTAGAGATAATTTCAAGTGTTAAATATAAAACTTATTAAATTATGATGAGTGTTTGATGAGAGCCATGACTTGCTCATCCATGCACTTGTGTAGACATATATATATACACAAGATTAAATTAACTCATATAACAGTTGTCTACCAATGAGTTTTTCAGCAACTTCTTAAAAATCACCATTTTTGTTTGTTTCTATGTCAGCACGTATGGAACAATGAAATGTATCAACTGTTCTTAATTTAGTTCATCAACATTTTTCTATTTTAAGCTAGTAAAAAATGGTACAAACATTTAAAAAAATACAGAAAACTATTGGGAAAAAGGCTTATGGGATGCCAGTATAAACTGGTCATAAAAATATGGGACAATAAGTTGTGGAAAGCCACAAGAGGCCTCTGAGGAGGAAAGCCTCCTAATTGCCATCATGTTCCCATGCTCTGAGCAAGACCTGCTCTCTTATCTGTAAACACTGTGTTCAAGGAGAAAGACACTCCTTTGAAGCATTGGAATGTGGCCAGACTTGCCGGCTTCTAGTTAAGCCCACTCCCCACAGCTGCTCTCCGATAAGTTAAAGAATAAATCAGTAGGCCGGGCGCGGTGGCTCAAGCCTGTAATCCCAGCACTTTGGGAGGCCGAGACGGGCGGATCACAAGGTCAGGAGATCGAGACCATCCTGGCTAACATGGTGAAACCCTGTCTCTACTAAAAATACAAAAAACTAGCCGGGCGAGGTGGCGGGCGCCTGTAGTCCCAGCTACTCGGGAGGCTGAGGCAGGAGAATGGCGTGAACCCGGGAGGCAGAGCTTGCAGTGAGCTGAGATCCGGCCAGTGCACTCCAGCCTGGGCGACAGAGCGAGACTCCGTCTCAAAAAAAAAAAAAAAAAAAAAAAAAGAATAAATCAGTAGTAAAGTTTATGCTGCTTCAGCACAAAGAAAATTTACCTAAACTGCCACTGCTAAAGATTACGTGTATGACACATCATATCCCTTTCACCGTTTCACCCCTGAACATCTGCTTCTTATCAAAGTGATTGTACTCAATAAACAGTATGCAGACCAGAGCTCGGGTCTCCTAACTTGCATCTGGCCCCCTGATCCCCACCTTTATGCACTCTTAACTTGTCTCTTCTCATTCCTTCATCACCATCGGACTTTGGGTACCCTACGGGTGGTGTTGAGGCTGGTCCCCAACATCTTGGTGCCCAACAATGGGGCCCGAGAGAATCCTGTAAAGGAACCCTCAAGCGTGTGAAATGGAGGGCCAACGGATAGAGGACTCCTGAGGATGAAAAAGCTTTTAAGCTCTGCAGGTAAGTGAGGCACTTGGAGAAAGGCAGGGACACAAAGGGGACAAACTGAAAGTAAGTACGCCACGTATTTGAGCTTGCTACGGCAACTCTTGAAGCCTAGTGGGGCAAAAGTTGATCTGAAAAATCTTATGGATTGTTTCAAGCTGTGGAACAGTTTTGTCCTTGGTTCCCTAAACAGGGAACTTTGGAATTGAAAGATTGGGAAAGAGTTGGAAAGGACCTGAAAAGAGCACAGAGAGAAGGAAAGGAAATTCCTTTGCCTGTTTTGTCAGTTTGGTCATTGGTGCGGGCAGCACTGGAGGCTCTTCAGACAGACCATGAGGCCGAGTCAGAGGACGAAAGAGAGGAGTTTGATCATCAGAACTCTGAACCACCTCTACCAAGTACTAGCCAAAGGAGAGTCCAGAGGTGATTTATGCCAAGCCCCCGCCCCCAGTCTCCCTAAGCCTACTCAGAAAATTGTTCAACCCACAGCTCTTCCAGAGGAATGCCAGGAATGGCCACCTACTCCTCAACCAAGTGAGTGCTGGGGGAGGGGCCCCGAGACTCGGCTCAACTTGTCAATTATTGCCTGCCCCGCAGTTCATGATGGAGAGGGGGCGATTCAGGCTCGCCCTGCAGTTTACTACTGTCTCAGTCAAACAGCGGCCACTCCGTAAGGAATCGTTGGGAGGGCATATCATTAAATACTTAAAGAACTACTAGAAAAAGGACACGTTTCACCCACTTTCTCTCCTTGGAATTCCCCAATATTTGTAATTAAGAAAAAGTCTGGCAGATGGCGCATACTGACTGACTTGGGCAGGGGGGTCAAAGCTGTAATTCAACTGATGGGAGCTTTACAACCCGGGCTTCCATCCCCTACCATGATCCCTAAAGACTGGCCACTTGTTATTATAGATTTAAAAGACTGCTTTTTTACAATTCCTTTAGCAGAGGCAGATTCTGAAAAATTTGCCTTTACCACCCCTGCTGTTAATAACAAAGAACCTGCAGTCAGATATCATTGGAAATTTTTACCCCAGGGTATGTTAAACAGTCCCACAATTTGTCAAACTTTTGTGGGCAGAGCTATCCAGCCTGTTAGAGATCAATTTCCAGATTGTTACATCATTTATTATATGGATGATACACTATGTGCAACATAAAATAGAGACCAACTTATCTAATGTTATTCATCTTTCCAAAGGCAATTACAAATGATGGATTACTTATAGCACCTGACAAAATTCAAACGACTCTTTTTCAGTATTTGTGGATGCAAGTACAGGATAGAGCCATTAAGCCTCAAAAGGTTCAAATTAGAAAAAATGCTTTAAAAACCTTAAATGATTTTCAAAAATTGTTAGGAGATATTAATTCTATTTGACCCACCTTAGGAATTCTTACTTATGCTATGTCTATCCCTTCTCAATATTGAGGGGAGATTCCAACTTACAGAGTAAAAGAGAACTAATGCCTGAGGCCATTAAAAAGTAAGAGTAATTGAAGAAAAAATTCAGCAAGCCCAAGTCAGTAGGATTGACTCAGACTTGCCTTTACAATTCATTGTGTTCCCTGCTTTGCACTCCTGAATGGTGGTTATTATTCAAAATGATGATTCAGTTGAATGGTCCTTTTTGCCACATAATACCATTAAAACATTTACAGTATATTTAGATCAGATGGCAATTTTAACTGAACAGGCTGGTATATGAATTGTTAAACTTTGTGGTACAGAGCCCAATAAGATTATAGTTCCAATGAATAAAAATCAAGTTAAATAGGCATTTATTAACTCAGTTACATGGTAAGTTAATTTAACAGAATTTGTTGGATGTATTGATAATCATTATCCTAAAAATCAAACTTTCCAGTTCTTAAAATTAACTACATGGATTCTTCTGAAAATTACCCATGATGTTCCTGTGGGAGAAGCCGTGACTATTTTTACTGATGGCTCCTGTACTGGGAAAATGGCATATGTGGGACCTTGTGATAAAGTTATCTACACTTACTTTTCCTCAGCCCAAAGAGCTAAATTACAGGTGGTGATTACAGTGTTAGAAGATTTTAATCAGCCAGTTAATATTGTTTCAGATTTAGCTTATGTTGTGCAAGCTACTCTGCATATTAAAACTGCCTTTATTAAATATATTATTGAGGAACAGCTTTATCAGTTGTTCAACTCTGTACAAACAGCTGTGCATGCTTGGGAGTCTCCTTTCTATATAACTCATATCCGAGCACACACCAATCTTCCAGGACCCTTGGACTAAGGGTCATGAGCAAGCTGACTTGTTGGTTTCCCCCTCACTTACTGATGCCCAAAATTTCCACTCATTAACACACCTTAATGCAATAGGACTTAAAAACAAATACCAAATTACGTGGAAGCAGGCCAAGGACATTATACAGCATTGTCCTCAGTGCCAAGCTATTACCACATCAAGGAACTAGTGTTGAGCCTCGAAGGTTGGCATCTAACATGATCTGGCAAATGGATGTCACCCACGTTCCTACATTTGGCAAACTTTCTTATGTCCATGTAACCATAGATACATATTCTCATTTTATATGGGCTACTTTCCAAACCGCTGAGACTGCAGCACATATAAAAAGACACTTGCTTACCTGTTTTGCTGTCATGGGAATTTCAAAAAAATTAAAACCAGACAATAGGCCTGGCGCGGTGGCTCACGCCTGTAATCCCAGCACTTTGGGAGGCCGAGGCAGGTGGATCATGAGGTCAGGAGATCCAGACCATCCTGGCTAACATGGTGAAACCCTGTCTCTACTAAAAATACAAAAAAATTAGCCATGTGTGGTGGCGAGCACCTGTATTCTCAGCTACTCAGGAGGCTGAGGCAGGAGAATGACTTGAACCCGGGAGGCGGAGGTTGCATTGAGCCGAGATCGCATCACTGCACCCCAGCCTGGGCAACAGAGCGAGACTCTGTCTCAAAAAAAACAAAACAAAACAAAAACAAAAACAAAAAAAATCAAACAATGGACAGGTTACTGTAGTAAATCTTTCCAAACATTTTTCAAACAATGGAGCATTAAACACAGTACAACTATCCCCTAAAATTCTCAAGGGCAAGTGATTGTTGAGTGAGCCAATCGAACCTTAAAAATTCAATTACATAAACAGAAAATAGGGGGAAATAGAGAAGATTCCACCCCTCATGTGCAATTATAATTGACTCTTGTTACCTTAACTTTTTGAACATCTCCCGGGATCAGGTTACTATAGTAGCTGAGCAGCATTTAACAGGACACAAGATAAATGTTCATGAAGGAAAACCTGTGTGGTGGAAGGACTTTAAAACAAAGACCTGGGAAAGAGGGTTTGCTTGTATTTCCCCAGGAGAAAACCAGCTTCCAGTTTGGGTACCTACAAAACATCTTAAACCCTACCATGAGCAAAATTCCAAAGGAAAAGATTTTGGAATCAAGATCTTGACCCCCCAGCACACTGATGGCTTGAATGAACATTTCAGCTGACCAGATGAAGACCAACAAAACCCGTCAAGCAAGCCCAACAACTTGGGACAGATCAAGAAGCTGACCCAACTTGCAGAGGAAAACCTGAAAAACCACTAAACTCTAGTAAGCTCATGGTGGCTATGATTGCAGTAATTGTTGTGGCGGTAAGTCTCCCTACTGCTACAGCAGACCAAAATTGTATCTATTGGGAATATGTCCCATTCCCACCTTTAACTAGGTCTGTCACTTGGTTGGAATCCCTGGTTGAGGTTTATGTTAATAATAGTGTTTGGATGCCTGAGCCTACAGATACTCATGGGCACTCTCACCCAGAGGAGGAAGGAATGTTGATAAATGTGTCCGTGGGTTATCATTCCCCCCTCTTTGCATAGGGCCAGCTATCGGTTGCCTAAAAGGCCACCAACAATATTAGCTAGTTAAGACTCCGGGTCATAATCAAAGACCAGTATCCTATCATTTATTTTCTGGATGGAGCCTGGTTCATTCACAGACTTCAGTCCAACTGGAACAGTTTAAGACCAGAAAAGAGGTGCCAACAATCTCAACAATGGTTAAAGGATTTAGAAATGCTGATTTGGAAAGATTGCATGGCTGACCACGGTGTGCTACTGCAAAATAATTCCTATGGAATCATCATTGATTGGTCCCCTAAGGGGACCTTTGCAGTTAATTGTACCAATCAGAATGATAGATGCAAGACAAAACTAAAACAGGATCTATACTATCAAAGAGATGACACTACTTACACTGAAAAGCATGTTCATTTTCCCATAATTTTGACCAATTTTGATATGGCCGGCCCACATCCAAAAATAATTAATCCAATAATAGGCCCTGGACACCCTGAATTATGGAAGTTAATGATGGCCCGATCTCATATTAGGGTTTGGGAAGGAAAATATTATTTTGAGGGAAAAGGTGAGACTTCAATTTGTGTATCAGTTTTCTTCCAACCTAACAGTACCCATTCAGAGGTGTGTCAAGCCTCCTTTTATGTTGATGGTTGGAAATATTCATATTTGACCCAATTCTCAAACTATTAATTGTCAAAACAGTCACCTTTTCACCTGTATTGATTCCATGTTTGGTGTGAAAACATCTGTGTTGCTGGTAAGGGCCAGAAAAGGAACTTGGATACCGGCTTCCCTCAATAGACCTTGGGAAGCCTCTCCTTCCATTCATATCATCACAGAAATGTTAAGGGGGTGTTTACCACAACAAAAAGATTTATTTTTACCATTATAGCAGTCATTATGAGCCTCACTGCAGTCACAGCTACCGCTGCAGTTGCTGGAATTGCTTTACATTCCTCTGTTCAAACTGCAGAATATATAAATAATTGGCAAAATAATTCCTTTAAATTATGGAATTCTCAGACTCAAATACACCAAAAATTGGCAAGTCAAATAAATGATCTTAGACAGACTGTCATATGGATGGGAGATTGTATAATGAGCTTAGAGCATCGACTGCAAATGTAATGTGATTGGAAATACTTCTAATTTCTGCATAACTCCCCATTCATATAATGCTACAGAACATCATTGGGAAAAAGTTTGACATCATCTGGAAGAAAGGGATGGAAATTTAACATTGGATATAGCCAAATTAAACGAACAGGTTTTTGAAGCATCTCAGGCTCATTTAACTCTACTGCCTGGTACTGACATCCTAGCTGGAGCTGCTGATGGACTTTCAACCGTAAATCCTCTTAAATAGGTTAAGACCACTGTAGGATCAACTACTGCAAATTTTGCTTTAATGTGTATCTGTTTATGCTGTTTGCTTTCAGTCTGCAGACAGGGAAGACACCTCTGGAGAGAGACCAGACAACACGAACAAGCCATGATAGCAATGGTGGTTTTAAAAAAGAAAAAAGGGGTGGTGTTGGGCTGGTCCCCAACAAAAACTATACCACTACTATTAATATAATTCAGGACAAAAACCATGCCATCATCTCAATTGATGCAAAAAGAGCATTAGGAAAAATTCAACAGCATTTCTGGATTAATACACTTAACAAACTAGGAATAGAAGAAAACCTCAGGACATTGGTTTTGGAAAAGATTTCTTGGATATAATACCAAAAGCACATGCAAGAAAAGCAAAAAACTAACAGATCTACATCCAACTTAAAAGCTTTTGCACTTCAAAGGAATCAATCAAAAGAAAGAAAAGGCAAACCTATGGAATGGGAGAAAAGTTGCAAATCATATATCTGGTAGGCATTAATAGATTATCAAGTAACTTCTACAACTCAACACCAAAAATAAATAGCCCAATTAATGAATGGGCAAAGGAACTGAATAGACATTATTCCAAAGAAGATGACAATATGGCCAACAAGCACATGATAAGATGCTCATCACCACCAATCATAAGACAAATGCAAATCAACATTACAATGAGGTATCACCTCACACCCATTAGGATGGCCATTATCAATAGGCAGGAGAATCACTTGAACCTGGGAGGCAGAGGTTGCAGTGAGCCAAGATCGCACCACTGCACTCCAGCCTAGCGACAGAGTAAGACTCTATCTCAAAAAAATAAAATAAAATAAAATAAAAAACATATATATATACACACACACATATATACACACACCCAGAAGTGAGACTGCCGGATCATATGGTAGCTGGATCATACACACATATATGTGTGTATATATGTGTATGTGTGTATATATATGTGTGTGTATATATATACACACATTAAAGACTTGAAAGCAGGCCCTCAAAGAGATATCTGCAAATCCCTGCTCAACACAGCATTATATTCAAGAGCCAAGAAGACGGAAAAACTAACATGTCTATCTACAGATGAGTGGATAAAGAAAATGTGGTATACACATGCAATGGAATATTGTTCAGCTTTATAAAAGGAGAAAATCCTGTCATATGCTATAACATGGATGAACCTTGAGGACATTACACTAGGGAAAATAAGACAGTCACAAAAGGACAAATACTGTGTGATTCCATTCACATGGGATACTAAAGTAGTCGAATGCATATAAACATGACATAGAAAGATGAGTTGACAGAGGCTATAGTGAGGTCAGAAGGGATGCAGTGTATTCTGGGTATACAGTTTCAGTTTTGCAAGACGAAAAATTCCTAGATATGTTGCACAGTAATGTGAATGTACTTAACATTACTGAACTATAAACAGGCAAATAAACTTTACTAACAGACATAACAAAGACAGGAACATGGACCAGAAAACCCAATTCTTATTAGCAGATGTGGTGACACAAAGACCTCTCTGACTAGGAATCCACAGCCATTCAAATACAAAAGAAGTATATGAGTTTTTAATGACTGTCCTGTCAAAAGAGAACCAACATGATTTTGAAAAGAAAAACAAAATGGAGGGGTTTGCCAAATATGTAAGAACCTTTTATAACAAACATCTGTAATTTTATAATGAATCAAATAAAATACTTATGATATACATAAAAATTCAAATTAAACACAGATGTAAACAAAATTTTAAACAACAAAACTTTATTCCTAAATGAAACTTAGTACTTAATAATCATGCAAGGCCTTCCAAATCAAGACGAAACAAACAAAAGCACAACAAAAATCAGAAGGTATAAAGGAAAGATTTGTCTTACACTTAAAAAATGTATAACCTAAAATAAAAGACATCAGGGCATATGTAAAGAATAAAAATCACAGGAATTAAAACAGACACTAAAATACATGGAAAGAAAATTGAGCAAGGTATGAAAATTCATTTTATATATACATGTCCCCAAAACAATAAAACCTATGTAGACTGACAATAAATTGAAAAAATGAAAATATAGAGGGTTGTCATTTTCCCCAGATTTTCAAAACATATATATATATATAGTAGCAAGTTTTTTTAAAATGAGGGGGAAAATCTAACATGTTCTTGGTGAGAGAGGTACCCTTGCAGTTGGCGATAACAGGAGAACCTTGCAAGATCTAAGAAAATAGGAAATGCCCCATCCTAGAAGAAGTATTACTCAAGTCTTACCATTTTCACCTGAAACGTCTGTCTCACAAGAGTCTCTGTAGGAATAACACGGTCTCCATGGAATGGATGTACTTAGAATGGTTTAAAGAATCTCTTGTTGTTAAATATTTATTACAAATGGAGTATAAAATCAGGCAGAAAAGATTTCCTCTTCCTAATCTCTTCTTCCAAATTTTATCATGCATTTGTGCACATTAAGACTTCCACGTGCAGCTTCTATAATCCAGTCTACAGAGAGCTGGCAGTGCATCCACACCTGGTCCTTAAACAATCCCTCAATCCCTGCTGCCCAATAGCAGAGACACCATGGGGCCCACACCCTGTCTCCGTCCATGACTGGGTATAAGCCCTTCCCAATGGAGCCTCTTCACAAATTCCATATCACCGGTCACTGTGAGATGGAATTTAAGTGACATGAGAGGGACTGAGGGAAGACATGGGTGAGCGTGAGCAAACATGACAGGCAGGATGCTTCAGACTCAGAGAAGACTGACATCTCCAATGCCCGGGGTGTACAGGGAAAAGCTCTCCTCAAATCGTGTTTTTCCTCTACTCTCATACCACAACAATCATCAACACAGAAGACCTCTGTGACTAAATGTACATGGGTTATTTACCCACACACCAAGCAGCAGACACTAGCTGGCTATCTTCCAATTTACTTTCAACATTGTCTCCCTGGACACAGTGTCAGATCACATGGGTTGATGGCTCAGTCTCCAAGACTGCCTCCACACACACCAGTCACAAGTCCAGGCCTTCAGAACTTATGACCACCCAGCTTCAAATTGGGGTTCCCACGACCCCCTTTTTGGGTTCAACTAACATGCTAGATTGGCTCACAGAACTCAGGGAAGTACTTACTTACCTTTACCAGTTTATTATAAAGGATACTGCAAAGGATACAGATGAAGAGGCACTTGTGGTAAGGTATGGAGGAAGGGATGCAGGGCTTCCATGCCCCCTGAGGGGTGCAGAGTTTCCATGCCCCCACTGGGCTTACCACCAGGCTTAACACACCCAACATTATAACAAAAGACTGTAACAAGGGCTATGGAGGTTATGAGCCAGGAACCATCAATGGAAACCAATATATATGATAACACCACCTGTGGCATTTCAAAAAGGAAAGAGACACAGAACAGTCCACTGAGAATATCACCATACCTGAGTAAGAGCCATTCCTGATTCCTTTTCTTTCCTCTTCCTCCTCTTCTAGGCTTCTTCCTTAGGAGAGATGAAAGAGACTTTAGAAGCTAATCCTGAAAGAAAAAAAAAATTTTTTAAAAGGAAGTTAAGCTGGAGTGTTCAAAATATGCTGTTTATTGCTAAAAATCAGCACACCTGCTCCCTGTGCCACAACCACACACACAGGAGAGACCTCGCCCTGTGGAAAGATGGCCCTCTGCTGCCCACAGCACCAGGGATGATGCAGACAAGAAAGTCCTACAGGAAGAACAAGTGAGTTTTTGAGTTCTTCAAAGCTTACTACCCTCCTGGAGAAGCCCACATACACAATGCAGCAGTAGGGTGCTGGACTGGACTGAGCTCCCCTTCAGGGCACAGATATGACCCTGACCAAACCCCATGCAGAGCACAGCCTTTCCCCTCTCTGTGGATCACAGGCTGGAAGACACAGCACCCTGATGTTCAATGATGAATACAGATTAGAATCATGTGGGACACTGCACTTGAACCTATATGCATGGGAATCTCTGGAAAGGAGGCACAAGAGATATATTTGCAAAATGTCTCAGCATTCTAATGTGAAGCCAGGGTTGAGTTAAACTCAGAGGGAGCAAGCCCAGAACAACCCCCACCTTGTGGCTCTGCTCTCCTCTTGGGTCCTTGTTGTCACCAGGATCCAGACAGTGGACAGAAAAGGAGCAGAAAGAAACATCCAAGGCAGGCAATATGGGCCAGAGTTGGTGAGGGTGAGATAGGGAAGGGTCACATAAACCTCCACTGAGAAGGTGACATCAGAACACAGACCTAGGAAAGGGATGATGTTTGTCACCTGCAACTGAGGGGCTAGAGAGTCCTAGGCAGAGGGACAGCCCAGGTGAAGGCCCTGAGACAGGAGCAACCTCAGCTCCAGGAAAAGGAAAGAGGCCTGTGTGTCTGGAGCAGAGGGAGCAAGCTGACACAGGGAGGAGATGAGATCAGACAGGTCCTGGGGGTGCAGATCAGATAGGGCAGAGGCCTTTTAACATTTTTCTCCCTCACCTCAAAAGAATTTTGGAAATGCTAGTTTCTCACCCATTTTAAGCAATCATGTAATTTTTTCTTTATATTATTCGTTAAAACACTTTCAAAAAGGAACTGTCTCCTAGACTTTAAATATATACCAATATGTTCACTTAAGCTCCCAGAAGTATGGGGTCACTCTTATCTGAGATAGGCAAGACTGCAGGGGGGTGTACATGGGAGAATTCAGGACGTCACTAGTGGACACGTAAATACGGAGATGCCTGTTGGATGTCCCAGCAGAGAGTTGAGACAACTGGACACAGAATTCTAGAAATTAGGAGAGAAGTCTACAAGGGATGGAGACATAAAGGTGGAGTTTAAAGCCATGAGATGAAATGATAAAGAAAGGCAGTGGCTGGGCGTGGTGGCTCAAGCCTGTAATCCCAGCACTTTGGGAGGCCAAGGTGGGTGGATCATGAGGTCAGGAGTTTGAGACCAGCGTGACCAACATGGAGAATCCATCTCTACTAAATATACAAAAGTAACCAGGTGTGGTAGCACATGCCTGTAATCCCAGCTACTCGGGAGATTGAGGCAGAAGAATCGTTTGAACCTGGGAGGTGGAGGTTGCCATGAGCTGAGATCACGTCATTGCACTCAAGCCTGGACAACAAGAGCGAAACTCCATCTCAAAAAAATGGTTGGAGAACTAAGCCATGGGTCACTCCCACATTCAGAAAACAGTGAGTCAGGACATACCGGCACAGAAAAATGGTAAGAGATGAAGATGACATCAAGAAAATTAAAGAGCAGGAACAGATCCTTTCCGGTCAATACTGAGTAGAAAGCACGGGGCTTGAGATAGGTGGGTGAACTTGTTACAAATATCTTCCCATCATCGAGACAGGAAACAACAAACTGTTTTTATTGCTCTCATGCTCAACACAGAATACTTTACTTCTGGTCAAGAAAAAGTGTGCTTTTCCCTACACTGACAAGTTCCTTGCAGACTTCCACCTGAGAATCCTAAAATTTAGCTCAATTCTTACACTATCTACAAAGAGATAGTGTCAGATCCCATAGGTGAAAAGTTCAGTCCCATAAGACGACCCTTCACCTTAGAAGCTGTACATAAGTAGTAGTTGTCACCTCTACTTCTGACTGACCGGACAAACATCATGGTTCCCAAATCCCCTCCTGCATTCAATTAATTTTCTAGAACTGCTATTCCATCTGGCTGTTTATCTGCAACCTTTGTAATATCCTTTAAAACAAATGAGTAAATCCATGTAAAACGTTTCTGAGTTCTGTGAGCTGCTCTGGCAAATTAATAAATACTGAAGATTGGGTCATGGGAATCCTCAATTTATACCCAGTAGCTTAGAAGTTCAGGTTCCAACCTGGGACTTGTAACTGACATCTGAAGTGGAGAAGTCTTGCGGACTGAGCCTTTAATCTGTGGGATCTGATGCTTACTCCAGGTAGAGCTGTCAGAAATGAGGTAAACTATGGGACACGGAGTTGGTGTCTGATAGAGAACTGCTTGTTAGTGGGGAGAAATCCCCACACATTCGGTGACCACAGGTGAAGTATTCTGGGTTCAGTGTTTACTATCGTGTTGAGTTTCAGAGGAGGAAAGACTAAATAAAGCGTTTTTCCTCTGGACGAGCACATTTTCCAGCGGGTACAATTTGGAACGAAAAAACACTGTCAAAAGTCAGGCCCCGTCAACTCCCTCAAAGCGGGGTAAGGAATGCGGTGACTGTGAAGGGGAAACCTGGGGAACAGAAGGGCCCAGCCCAAGGAGGACAAGGGTTGGGGTGGATTAGGAGAGGGATGGGGTTTCCAAAACCCCGGGCTGGGCAGAGGACACGGCGCTGATGCATTCGGACTGCGGGGCTGAGCTCCAAGGGGACCAGAAGGGCGAGACTTGGAGGACCCAGAGGACATGAATCCACCTCGTGGGTGAGGGCTTTTACATGACGCGGGACCGAAGAAGTGGTCAGTAAAGGGTAAGCAGGTAAACGGGACAAAAAGCGTCTACGTGGCCTGAAGGCAGAGAACCCAGGGGCAGGACCAGCAGCGTCCGGGCGATTTAACCTGCGAATTTCTTGGCGACATATTAATTTACCTAGGGTGGAGGGAAAGGCGGGAGGACTTTAAGGTCCGTAGGAACCCCTCCACCAACACTGAGTACAGAAGCGCTGGAAGCGGATCTAATCTAGAGAAAGAGAAACTCAGCCAATGCTGTAAGACTGTCACCCCAAGCGAGCGACTTCCGGGTCTTCAGGAAACTGGGCTTGCGAGTTCACTCCCCAGGATTCACTTCCTGGTTTGCAGGAAACGGTGCGCAGCGGAAGCCAGGGCTGGGCGAGGCACGGGAGAAGTGAGGATGGGGCGAGGTGGAGCGGTGAGCGGCGGGGTCTGCGCTTCCTTCTGCCTCTCTGGGCGCGCCTGTTTTCCAGGTTTTTGAGCAAAGACCATATCGGTGACCAGCAGCCAAGCGGTCTGGGAACTGGGATCGCTATGAGAGGGTCAAAGTAGGGACAGTGATTGGACCTAAGATAGCTCCTGCAATTAAAGTTAATTTTAGTATTTTAATGTAAAAGCCCTGGAATTTTCTGGGACAGGGATGCGAACTAGAATGTGAAATGCAAAGCCCTGCGTGGGTGGAACATGCAAATTGATGCTGGCTCCCACAGAAAGTAGAAATCCTCTCCTTTTCTATTCTCCCTACATTCTGGAGTGTGAGGATCAACCCTGTGCTCAGCTCCTGAGAATTTCCCAGGGACAATGCCTTGGGCATGGACGGCTAAGGCCAGGGATAAGTTAGGTCCCCAACTGTTGCTTTTAAAATGGAAAGCTGGCCGGGCGCGGTGGCTCAAGCCTGTAATCCCAGCACTTTGGGAGGCCGAGGCGGGCGGATCACGAGGTCAGGAGATCGAGACCATCCTGGCTAACATGGTGAAACCCCGTCTCTACTAAAAATACAAAAAACTAGCTGGGCGTGGTGGCGGGCGCCTGTAGTCCCAGCTACTCGGAGGCTGAGGCAGGAGAATGGCCTGAACCTGGGAGGCGGAGCTTGCAGTGAGCCGAGATCGCGCCACTGCACTCCAGCCTGGGTGACACAGCGCGAGACTCCGTCTCAAAAAATAAAAATAAAATAAAAAATAAAATGGAAAGCTAAAACTTTTAGATGATAGATATAAATGACTCTTAAACTTTTAAACAATAGATATAGCCGGGCGCGGTGGCTCAAGCCTGTAATCCCAGCACTTTGGGAGGCCGAGACGGGCGGATCACGAGGTCATGAGATCAAGACCATCCTGGCTAACACGGTGAAACCCCGTCTCTAATAAAAAATACAAAAAACTAGCCGGGCGAGGTGGCGGGCGCCTGTAGTCCCAGCTACACGGGAGGCTGAGGCAGGAGAATGGCGTAAACCCGGGAGGCGGAGCTTGCAGTGAGCCGAGATCCAGCCACTGCACTCCAGCCCGGGTGACAGAGCGAGACTCCGTCTCAATAAATAAATAAATAATAGATATAAATAGCTCTCCCTTATGCCTGTTACTCTATTCCAAACTTCAGATGAATTAACCTCAAACACCTCTGAGATAAACTTTATTGACATCATAATGTCAGTAATTTCTATATGTAGAGTGAATTTCAAATTTACATGCACTCTGAATGTAAATAGAAAAGATGCTTTTTGGCTAGGTGTGTTGGCTCATGGTTCTAATCCTGTAGCAGGACGAGTCACAGACAAAACTCCTCAGACACTGGATTAAAAATGGAAGAGGTTTTTATTCGGCTGGGAGCGTCAGCAGACTGGCATCTTAAGAGCTGAGCTCCCCGAAAAAGATATTCCTAGCCCTTTTAAAGGCTTACAACTCTAAGGGGTCCACTTGAAAGGGTCGTGATAGATCAAGTAAGCGTGAGGAATGTGACTGGGGGCTACATACATCAGCGAACAGAACAAAAAGTTTTACAGTGCTTTCTCATATGTCTGAAATTTACAGATAACACAAGTAGTTTTGGTCAGGGGTTAACATTAGTATTATTTTAACCACCAGGGCCAGGTGGTGGCACCAAGGTCATCTAGCTATTTATCTTACTTCTGTTTCTTTCCAACTTTTTGCTTTCTCCCTTTTCTCCTGTCTTATAAACTAGGGGAAAGGGGAGGTGGCAGAGAAGCTGGGAAGGACAACAGGAAAAGTGGTGGTCTCATTCCAATCCTAGCACTTTGGGAGGCTGAGATGGGAGGATCTCTTGAGGCTAAATGTTCAAGACTAGCCTGGGCAACAGAGCGAGTCCGTCTCTCTTAAAAATTACACACACAGCTGGGCACAGTGGCTCACACCTGTAATTCCGGCACTTTGCGAGGCCAAGTCAAGCAGATCACCTGAGGTTGGGAGTTCGAGACCAGCCTGACCAACATGGAGAAATCCTGTGTCTTCTAAAAATACAAAATTAGCTGGGCTTTGTGGCACATGCCTGTAATCCCAGTTACTCGGGAGGCTAAGGCAGGAGAATGGCTTGAACCTGGGAGTTGGAGGTTGTGGAGAGCAGAGATCGGGCCATTGCCCTCCAGCCTGGGCAGCAAGAGTGAAATTCCGTCTCCAAACAAAACAAAACAAAAAAACAAGAACCAAAAACACACAAAAAAACCAAAAACACACTTTTTGGTTTTTTTTTAAGTTGCTGAAGGGGTGTCATTTCTTGAATTAAATAATGCAGGATTTTTTTAAAATCTGTAACTGATTTACATTTGATTTTTAGGAGACACTGTTTACATCAGCTCACTACGAAGTAGATTTACATACAACTATTGCAGAAAAAGAAAGTTTCTTTGTGATCCAAACACAAAGAAATATTTTTTATGATCTTTTCCTTGATCATAAAAAAAAATGCAGTACTTTTAGAAGGTAAAGCTAGTACTTTACAGAAGTGCAAAACACCAAAACACTTTAAGCAAAAACTCCTTGTTTTTAAGAAAAAGGTATGACTTCTCGTTTTCTGTTCTTGGCATAAATTTTAATTCTTTCCAGTAGAACCAAAACCTCCTGAACCCCTTTTGGTGTCATCCAAAGCTTGAACTTCTTCTATGTCTGGATAGAACATCCGTTCACAAATGAGCTGTGCAATTCGATCACGTTATTTGACTTCAAACTTTTCTTTGCCAAAATTAAAGACTACAACACCAATATTTCCTCTATAATCTTCATCTGTGACACCAGCTCCTACATCTACAACGTGTTTTGCAGCCAAGCCAGACCGTGGAGCTACTCTTCCATAATATCGAGAAGAAAGTGCTATCTGAATGTCCATTTTCACAAGAGACTTCTCCATAGGTGGTATTGTGTAACCATAGGCACTGTACAGGTCATAGCGCGCATGCCCGAGAGCCAGGCAAAGCGGAGCTGCATGTTGCCCTCCTCCGCGGACTGGGCCCCCGTGCTGGGTGAAAGGGCGGGTCTTAGCTCCAGGCAGCCTCTGCTTAGGACAGCCGCCGGGGCGTCCAGTACTGTACTGAGTGGATGAGGGGTGGGCCCGGGGGCCCTGCGGCCTCGGCCCCTTGCCGTGAGCCTCACGCGTTTTGCATCACCAAGCAAAGTAGAGAGGGAAGGAAATGCTAGCAGAGTGCGGGGCAAGGGCAGAGGGACTCATTTCCCCCAAAGTTTGGGCTGGTTGGCCCCTCGGCACCTCTGGACGTGTGCCAGGCTTCCATCCTGAAGACGCGCGCGTCCCAGGCCAGAAGTGAAAAATCTCTGGGTAGAAAATTATAAACAGTGATGAAAGAAGTGGAAAGGTTACACAAAAAGTAAAGACATCTCATCTTGATGGGTGGGAAAAATTAATATTGTGTATATGATCACACTACCAAACGCAATGTACAGCTTCAATACATTCTCTTTCAAAATATCCAAAGACATTATTCACAGAAATAGAAAAAAAAGAATCCTATGGCTGGGTGCGGTAGCTTATGCCCGTAATTCCAGCACTTTGGGACGCCAAGATGGGTGGATCGCCTGGCTCGGGAATTTGAGACCAGCCTGGGCAACAATGCAAAACCCAACCCTACAAAAATACAAAAATTAACCAGGTGCAGTGGTGCCCACCCGAGGTCCTAGCTACTCAGGAGACTGAGGTAGGTGAATCGCTTGAGCCTGGGAGGTAGAGATTGCAGTGAGCTGAAATCGCTCTATGGCACTCCAACCCTGGCAATAGAGAGAGACCACGTCTCAAAAAACAACAACCAAAAAAAATCCTAAAATTCATAGGGAACTACAGAAGATCCAAAAAAGCCAAAGCAGTTTTGAGCAAAATGAACCAACCTGAGGGATATTACACTACCTGACTTCAAAATATACTAGAAAGTAATGGTATCCAAAACAGCTTGTTACTGGGATAAAAATAGACAAATAGACTAACTGAACAGAACAGAAAACAAAGAAATAAACCCACATCTTTGCAGCCAGCTGATTTTTGACAAAGAACATGCATTGGGAAAAACGACAGTCTCTTCAAAAAATTGTGCTGGAAAACTGGATATCCATATGCAGAAAAATAAAACTAGACCCCTATTTCTCACCATACACAAAAATAAAATCAGAATGGATTTGACATAAATGGAAGATCTGAAACTATAAAACTATAAGAAACAATAGGAAAACTCTTCAGGGCATTGATCTGGGCAAAGATGTCTTAGGTAAGACCTCAAAAACACAGGCAACAAGGGCAAAAATAGACAAAATGGATTATGTCAAACTAAAAAGATTCTGCACAGCACAGGAAACAGTCAAGATAGTGAAAAGACAAGTGACAGAATTGGAGAAAATATTTACAATCTATCCTTTTGACAAGGGATTAATAAACGGAATATATAAGAAACTCAAACACCTCGATAGCAATTTTTTTTTTTTTTTTTTTTTTTTGGAGACGGACTCTCACTCTGTAACCCAGGCTGGAGTGCAGTGGCGTGATCTTGGCTCACTGCAACCTACCCCCTCCAGGGTTCAAGTTATTCTCATGCCTCAGCCTCCCAAGTAGCTGGGATTACAGGGGTGCACCACCACGCCTGGCTAATTTTTGTATTTTTAGTAGAGACAGAGTTTCACCATCTTGGCCAGGCTGGGCTTCAACTCCTGACCTCGTGATCCACCTGCTTCGGCCTCCCAAAGTGCTGGGATTATACGTGTGACCCACCGCACCTGGCCACAAATAAAGCCAATTGAAAAACGGAGCAATTACCTGAAAAGACATTTCTCAAAGGGAGACATACAAACGACCCACAAGCCTGTGAAAAAATGCTCAACATCACTAATCATCAAGTAAATGCAAATGAAAACCACAGTGAAATATAACTTCACCTCATTAGAATGGACATCATCAAAAATACAAAAAATAACAAATGCTGGTGAATATGCAAAGGAAGAAAATGCTAGCACACTGGTTGGTGGGAATGCAAATTAGTATAGCCGTCATGGAAAATAGTATGGAGTTTCCTCAATAAACTACAAACAGAACTACCACATGATCCAACAATCCCACTGCTGGAAAGAGAGAAATAGAGAGAGAGTGAGAGCAAGCATGAGCAAGTGCACGACTGAGAGAGAGAGGCAATGAGAATAAATAGAAATCTGCACACGCATGTTTACTGCAGTACTGTTCTCAATAGCCAAGATATGGGATCAACTTACATTTTCATCACGAACAAATGGATAAAAAAGTATATATAGACAATGAAATACTGTTCATCCTTTTAAAAAAAGGAGGCCTAGCAGAAGGCCAACCAGAACAAAATTAGTACATTAAACAACCAAAACTCAGGACCCTCACAGAGTCCATTTCACCCCCCTGCCACCTACACTGGAGCAGGTCCTGGTGTCCACAGCTGAGAGACCCACAGACAGTTCACATCACAGGACTCTGTGCAGACAACTCCCAGTACCAGCCTGCAGCCTGGTAGATCTGCTGCTGGCTAGATCATCCAGATAGGAGATAACAATCACTACAGCTCGGCTCTCAAGAAGCCACATCCCTAGGAAAAGGGGGAGAGTACTACATCAAGGGAACACTCCGCATGACAATCTGAACAACAGCCTTAAGCCCTAGACGTGCCCTCTGACACAGCCTAAGCAAATGAGAAGGAACCAAAGCCAACTCTGGTAATATAACAAAACACGATTTTTTAACATCCTCCAAAAAATCATACTAGCTCACCAGCATTGGATACAAACCAAGAAGAAATCCCTGATTTACCTGAAATCAGGTCAGTTATTAAGCTAATCAAGGAGGCACTAGAGAAATAAAATGATACTATAAATGAGGAGAGAAATTTCAGTTAAATAGATAGCACAAATAAAAAACAATCAAAACTTCAGGAAACAATGGATGTGCTTACAGAAATGCAACACACTCTGGAAAGTCTCAGCAAAAGAATCAAACAAGCAGAAAAAAGAATTTCAGAGCTCATATACAAGGCATTTTTGTTTGTTTTGAGATGGAGACTCACTCCATCGCCCAGGCTGAAGTACAGTGGTGAGACCTCGGCTCACTGCAACCTCCACCTCCCAGGTTCAAGCAAATTCTTCTGCCTCAGCCCCCGGAGTAGCTGGGACTACAGGCACTCACTACCACACCCAGCTAATTTTTGTATTTTTAGTAGAGATGGGGTTTCACCATATTGGCCAGACTGGTCTTGAACTCCTGACCTTGTGGTCTGCCCATCTCAGCCTCCCAAAGACAAAGTTTTTGAATTAACGCAATCCAACAAAGACAAAGAAAAAATAGGAAAATATGAACAAAGCCTTGAAGAAGTCTGGGATTATGTTAAACAATGAAACCTAAGAATAATCGGCATTTCTGAGGAAGATGAGAAATCTAGAAGTTTAGAAAACATATTTAGGGTAATAATTAAGGAAAACTTTCCCAGCCTTGCTAGAGACCTAGACATCCAAACATAAGAAGCTCAAAGAACACATGGCAAATTCATCCCAAAAAGATAATCACCTAAGCACACTGTCATCAGGTTATCGAAAATTAATAATATTCCCATTCTGTGTGCTCAGACTTAAGAGAAAATGCATGTTTTCTCTTCCACTTCAAAAATCAGACTACTGTTTTCCATCTTTGCTAAACAGGAACTATTGCTATTCAATTGAGGAGGTAATCACCCCTTCCCCTGCATGATTTCTACCATGTAATCAGTACCGAACAACAATTATCCTCTTCCCATAAAAATGTCATGCCTTTAATGGCATGCTGTATTTTATGGCTATTAGAGCACAGAAGCACTACACCCTTGTCAAGAAAAGGGTGGGCGGAAGGCAATAAGCCTGACTGCTTCATGCAGTCATCATTTTATGTTATTCTCTACCCATGTCCCTGCTGTCTAAATCAGACAACATTTAATATAAAAAAGCAGTGTTGTTCTTCTAGGAAACTGAATAGAAATTATCTCCAGCTAGTGAAATCAGCCCTGTCATCCTATTGATTCTTTCAATTGATTCTTTCCCAGAGACCACAGTGAAAGGCTTGTAGAAGGAGGCACATATCAAGATCCCAAGTAGCTTTGTGCTGAGACCAGCTCAGTGGTGGAGACCCTAACCCAGCAGTGCTAAAAGACTTAAAAGACACTCACACAGAAATATAGAGTGTGGAGTGGGAAATCAGGGGGCTGACAGCCTTCAGAACTGAGAACCACGAACAGAGTTTTACCCACATATTTATTGATAGCAAGCCAGTGATAAGCATTATAGATTATAGATTACATAAAAGCATTCCTTATGGGAAACAAAGGGATGGGCTCTGGTTATCTGCAGCAGGAACATGTCCTTAAGGCACAGATGGCACATGTTATTATTTGTGGTTCAGGGAAACCTTAAGCGGCTTTCTGCCCTGGGTGGGCCAGGTATTCTTTGCCCTCATTCTGGTAAACAAACAACCTTCAGGGTGGGCGTCATGACCATCAAGAACATATCACAGCACTACAGATTTTGTTTATGGCCAGTTTTGGAGCCTGTTTCTGGCCAGATTTGGGGGCCTGTTCCCAACACTTATAGGAAAAAAGATAAGAATAATTAAATTCTATCATGTTCTCCAGTAATGGTCCTTGGATATCCTCAGTATACACAATCCATCTGTGTGGTTTTATCCAAGAAGTGTATTTTGATTTCTAGTGATTTGGAAGGCCTCAGGAAAGCCTGGGTCACATACATTACATTTATATGATTTCTCCTTGGTATGGAATCTCTGATGTTCATTAATGCTAGAGTTCATGATGAGATTTCCATACACAGTTTGTAAGGACTCTTTTGTGAATAAATTATCTGATGCTGTCCAAGGTGTGAATTGTGACTAAAACATCTTACCGTGTACATTGCATTTGTAAGGTTTCTCTCCGTTATGTGGTGATTTGCATTAGTAAGGTTTCTCTCCATTATGTGGTGATTTGCAAGGTGTAAATTTCAATTGGAGACATTGCCACATTCATTACAGTTGTAAGGTTTGTCTGCAGTATGGATTACAAGATGGGCAATAAGGCCTGAACATTATCTAAATGCTTTGCCACATTCACTGAATTTGTAAGGCTTCTCTGCAGTATGAATTCTATGGTGATTGGTTAAGGAATACTTGTGACTGAAGACCTTTCACATTGTTTGTTCGCTGATTTGTTTCTTTGTTTTTCTAGATAGGGTCTCACTCTGTCACCCAGACTGGAGTTCAGCACTGCAAACATGACTCACTGCAGCCTCAACCTCCCAGGCTTAAATGATCCTTCTGCCTCAGTCTCCCAAATAGTTGGGAATACAGACATGTACCAACACACCTGGCAAATTGTTTTATTTGTAGAGGTGGAGTTGTCCTTATGTTACCCAGGTGGGTCTGAAACCAGCCTGGCTAACATGGTGAAAACCTGTCTCTACTAAAAATACAAAAAAGTAGCCAGGCATGATGGCATCATGTGCTTGTAGTCCTAGCTACTTGGGAGGTAGAGGCAGGAGAATCGCTTGAACCCAGGAGGTGGAGGTTGCAATTAGCTGACATTGCACCACTGCACTCCAGGCTGAACATCAGAGCGAGACTCTGTTTCTTAAAAAAAGAAAAAAAAAAAAAGACTTCTCTCCACTATGAATTACAAGATAAACAGTAAGACCTGAACACCCTCTAAATACTCTGCCATATTCATTACATTTGTAATGCTTCCTTCCAGTGTGAATTCTTTTTTTGGGGGGCGGGGGGGATGGAATCACACTGTCACACAGGCTGGAGTGTAGTAGCACATTCTTGGCTCACTGCAACCTCTGTCTCCCGGGTTTATGTGATTCTCCTGCCTCAGCCTCCTGAGTAGCTGGGATTACAGGCACCCACCACCACACCTGACTAATTTTTTTGTTTTTAGTCGTGATGGGGTTTCAACATGTCAGTCAGACTGGTCTCAAACTCCTGACCTCAACTGATCCATCTGCCTTGGCCTCCCAAAGTGCTGGGATTACAGGCATGAGCAACTGCACCCAGCCTCCAGTATGAATTCTTTGATGTACAAGGAGTGAATTGTGACTTTGACCTTGTCACATTCATTACATTTAAAAGTTATCTCTGCAGTATGAATTTTCCAATGTTGTGCCAGGTGTGCATTTTATTTGAAGATGTCACATTCATTTGTAAGGTATGGATTCTAAGATAGTTTACAAGGTGTATATTTTAAGTGAAGACCTTGCTACACTTGTTACATGTTTACAGTCGATCACCAGCGTGAATTCTCTTGAAATTCAGGGGAAACATAAGCCTGGAGGAAACATAAGCCTGGAGACCTTCATGTATTCTTTACATTTGTAAGGTTTCCTTCTAGTATGGATTAACAGATGGATAGAGACGCCTGATTTCGTAAGAAATTCTTTGCCATATTTATTACTTTTGTAAGGCTTCAGCAATTTTTTTTTTTTTTTTTTTTTTTGCTCCTCTTGCCCAGGCTGGAGTGCAATGGTGCGATCTTGGCTCACCACAACCTCGGCCTCCTGGGTTCAAGCAATTCTGCCTCAGCCTCCCAAGTAGCTGGAATCACAGGTGCCTGCCACTTCAGCCAACTAATTTTGTATAGGGAAAGGATTTCTCCATGTTGGTCAGGCTGGTCTCGAACTTCCGACCTCAGGTGATCCGGCCCAGCCTCCCAAAGTACTGGGATTAAAGGCATGAGCCACCACGCCTGACAGCTTCACTAAATTTTTTTTTTTTCTTTTTTTGAGACGGAGTTTCACTCTGTTGCCTAGACTGGAGTACAGTGGCTCACTCGGCTCACTGCAGGCTCAACCTCCCAGGTTCATGCCATTCTCCTGCCTCAGCCTCCCAAGTTGCTGGGACTATAGGCACCTGCCACCATAGCCAGCTTTTTTTTTTTTTTTTTTTTTTAGTAGAGACAGGGTTTCACCATGTTAGCAAGGATGGTCTTGATCTCCTGACCCCATCATCCACCAACCTTGGACTCCCAAAGTAATGGGAATACAGGTGTAAGCCACTGTGCCCTGCCAGCTTCACTAAATTTTTAAGGCTTCTCTCTGGTATGAATTCTCCAATGTTGTACCAGGATTCAGTTTTTACTAAAGACCTTGCTACACTCATTACAACTGTATGTCTTCTCTCCAGTATGAATATTCCTATGTTGTGCAAGGTGTGAATTCTGACTGAAGACCTTGCTACATTCATTTCATTTATAAAGCTTCTCTCCAGTATGAATTTTCCTATGTCGTGAAAGGTGTGAATTCCTACTGAAGACCTTGCCACATTCATTACAACTGTAAGGCTTCTCTCCAGTATGAATATTCCTATGTTGTGTAAGGTGTGAATTCTGACTGAAGACCTTGCCACATTCATTACATTTGTAAAGCTTCTCTCCAGTATGAATTTTCCTATGTCGTGCAAGGTGTGAATTCTGACGGAAGACCTTGCCACATTCGTTACATTTGCAAGGCTTCTCTCCAGTATGAATTCTACAGTGATAGGTTAGGGAAGACTTGTGCCCGAAGACCTTGCCACACTCTATACATTCATAAGGTTTCTCTCCAGTATGGATTAGAAAATGGGCAGTGAGATCTGAATACTGTCTAAATGCTTTGCCACATTTATTACATTTGCAAGGCTTCTCCCCAGTATGAATTTTCCTATGTCGTGCAAGGCGTGAATTGCCAATAAAGACCTTGCCACACTCATTACATTTGTAAGGTTTCTCTCCAGTATGAACTTTCCAATGCCTCACAAGGAATGCAAATCGACTAAAGCCCTTGCCACATTCCTTACATTTGTATGGTCTCTGTGTAGTATGAACTGTCCGATGAATGGTTAGGGAAGACTTGTGACTGAAGACCTTGCCACGTTCCTTACAATCATAAGGTTTCTCTCCAGTATGGATTACAAGAGGAGCAGTAAGACTGGAACACACATTAAATGCTCTGCCACATTCACTGCATTTGTAAGGCTTCTCTCCAGTATTAATTTTCCTATGTTGTGCAAGGTAGGCATGGTGACTAAAGACTTTGTCACATTCATTGCAATTGTAAGGTTTCTCTCCAGTATGAATTTTCTGATGTTGTGCAAGGTATGAATTCTGATTGAAGACCTTGCCACATTCATTACATTTGTAAGGCTTCTCTCCAGTATGGATTCCTTGATGTTGTGCAAGGTTTGAATTGCTACTAAAGATCTCGCCACAGTCACTTTGTTTGTAAGGTACATCTGCAATATGGATTACTTGATGGTTAATAAGGCTTGAAGACGCTCTGAAGACTTTGTCATGCTCTTTACATCCATAAGGTTTTCCCCTAATGTGTATTTTCTGTTCTTGTGGGAGTATTGTAGAAAAAACAAAATCATTTTTGTAGTTATTAAAAATATGGGTTTTGACATTGGAAAAACTTATTTGAACTGGTAAAACTGAAGAATTGTCACTGATAGATTTTTCAACATGCTTACATCCATAAGTATTCCTTACAGCTTGAAGTGGCTGCCATTCAGCCAGATGTAACTGAAGAGTTAATCCATGTTGATTTTTAAGTGGCTTATTTCCTGCATTGCTTCCCAATTTAGAACTCTTCTCTAGAAAAGCAAGAAAACATTGGAACTTAATCCCTGATTCTGGCATGTTTAAAGTCTGACAGAAAACAAGATTCTGGATCACTTGACTCAGACATTGAAAGTATCAGCATGCTTTGCTTTTATTGAGATGGAGTCTCACACTGTCACTCAGGCCAGAGTGCAATGGTGTGATCTTAGCTCACTAGAACCTCTGCCCCCTGGGTTTAAGCAATTCTCCCTCCCGAGTAGCTGGGATTACAGGTGACTGCCACCACGCCTGGCTAACTTTATGTATTTTTAGTAGAGACGGGGTTTCACTATGTTGGTCAGGCTGGTCTCAAACTCCTGACTCGTGATCCACCTGCCTCAGCCTCCCAAAGTGCTGGGATTACAGGCATGAGCCACCGTGCCAGGCCAGTATCAGCATACTTTGTATAACATGTTGGTAATGCAGAAAACACAAGGGAGTGAGGTGATGTACTGGAGCATCTGGAATCTGCAGGAGTTAGGGGAACTATGGGAGAGCTTGAGAGAGATTATAAGCAGACAAATAAAAGAGAAACTAACAGCTTCTGTGAAAAAGCAGGGATAAGTCTCTTAAGGAAAATAAGATATTTAAGAGCAGCAGTGTAGACATTTGTAATACTACTTTCACAAAGTCAGGAAAGATATAGCCCAGAAAAGAATCGAGTGTTCATATACCCTTACAAGAAGTAAAGTCTCCCACAGCACATTATAAAAAATAACTGAAAAAAGTGGTTGTTTTCCCAAACCTAAACCAAAAACTACTATAAAGGCCTATGAAAAGATGAGAAAATATGGCTAAAAGAATAACAAATAAATATATAAATAAATAAAACTCCAGATACAAAAATAAAAGATAACAGAGACAGAAAATTAAATAAAATGAGAAAAATAATACGTGAAAAGAATGAGGATAACAAACATGGGAAATCATTAAAAACAAGAGAACAGGCTAGGCGCAGTGGCTCAAGCCTGTAATCCCAGCACTTTGGGAGGCCGAGACGGGTGGATCACGAGGTCAGGAGATCGAGACCATCCTGGCTAACCCGGTGAAACCCAGTCTCTACTAAAAAATACAAAAAACTAGCCTGGCGTGGTGGCGGGCGCCTGTAGTCCCAGCTACTCGGGAGGCTGAGGCAGGAGAATGGCGTGAGTGAACCCGGGAGGCAGAGCTTGCAGTGAGCTGAGATCGCACCACTGCACTCCAGCCTGGGCGACCAAGCAAGACTCCGTCTCAAAAAAAAAAAAAAAAAGACAATTGTCTGTTCACAACTCAAAGGATTTCAACTTTGGTTTTCCCACAGAATTCTCCCACTTGCAGAGTTTCCCAAACACTATGTAATAGTGTGGCTTTGCAGAGTATAGTGGCTCAAGCCTGTAATCCCAACATTTTGGAAGACCAGCCAGAAGGATCATCCCTAAGTCCAGGAGTTTAAGGCGGCTGTGAGCTATGATTGCCACTGCACTCTAGCATAGATGACAAAGTGAGACCCTGTCTCAAAAAACAAAAATTATGGGGCCTCCACTCTGCCCACCCGAATTCTCACCTGTTTTCACACCTTTGATGTACTCCCTGCCATTTGGATTGTTTGCTACTTTCACATCACTCTGCAGAGTCCAGGGATCTCTCTTTTGCTCCAAAATGGAGATAACACTCAGGTCAGGAAGACAGATTCCTATTTATAAAAAGAAAGAATAAATGTGTGCTGTGGCATCTCCGAAGTCCAAGCCCTATATTTAGGTAGGAGAGAGCCTATTACAAATTAATCAAGAATATTTCACAAATTCATCCACTGACTGCCACCTTCTGAATGCTGAGGGAACATTGTAACATGTAGACACCACGCCCCCTTTCAAGAACTACTGAATCAAAAGCACAGGGGTATAAAACAGGGAACTGAATAATTATTAAGTCTGTCATAAGGTTTCAGGCTTACTTCAGCAGTGGTGCCACCAATGACGAATCATGAAGGAAGCAGAATATCTGAAGAAAGGGGACTTTTTTTTTTTTGAGACACAGTCTCACTCTGTCGCCCAGGCTTGAGTGCAGTGGCATGATCTCAGCTCACTGCAGCCCCTGCCTCCCAGGTTCAAGCAATTCTTCTGCTTCAGCCTCCCGAGTGGCTGGGACTACAGGCATGTACCACCATGCCTGACTAATCTTTGCATTTTTAGTAGGGATGGGGTTTCACCATGTTGATCAGGCTGGTGTAAGGGGACATTTCAAGTCCAGAAAGGATAATGTTTTTCATTTCTCAGTCATCAGGTTTCAATCTCAGTCAAGCAATGCAGGGGCTCCCAAGAGACAGACAAGAGAAAATGCAAAAAGATATACCAGAGCAGATCCAGGCTTCTGGAGGAACATTATCCTCACCTAGGGAGACCAGGTTCCTGTAGTTCTCTAACATCACATCCCTGTATAAAGCTTTCTGCCCAGGGTTCAGGCATTTCCACTCCTCCTGAGAGAATTCTATGGCCACATCCCTGAATAACAATTGTCCCTAAAAGGAAATCCACATTTCAAAAACAGGATATGGAGAGAGTACTTATCTTCAAAGAGAATAAGAAGATAGTTGGAAGGATTGACTGCATTGAAGTGAGCATTGTGACAAATCCACATTAACGTATTCTTGAGTTAGTTATGTGTCTGTGATTGTGTTTTATTACACTTTTCCATAAGAAGTGGTGACATTCTTTAAATCAGAGTACATGTTTCATTTTGTGGATAATACAAGTAATACAAACAAAAAATTAAACCACGGTTATCTCTACAGAAATGTTAGGTATTATTGCCGGGCACGGTGGCTCACGCCTGTAATCTCAGCACTTTGGGAGACAGAGGCGGGTGGATCATGAGGTCAGGAGATCAAGACCATCCTGGCCACACGGTGAAACCCCATCTCTACTAAAAATACAAAAAATTAGCCAGGTGTGGTGGGGGGCGCCTATAGTCTCAGCTACTCAGGAGGCTGAGGCAGGAGAATGGCGTGAATCCAGGAGATGGAGCTTGCAGTGAGCCGAGATTGCACCACTGTACTCCAGCTTCAGCAACAGAGCGAGACTCCATCTCAAAAAAAAAAAAAAAAAAAAAGAAAAGAAAAGAAAAAGAAATGTGAGGTATTATTTTTGACACATCTAGTGATATTTAGTATCTACCTGAGATACAAGTGTGTCTTCAGAGATGACAATGTCTACAGTGCTCTTTCTCTTTTTGAGATAGGATCTTACTGTTTCCCAGATTGGAATGCAGGGGTGTGATATCGACTCACTGAAACCCCTGCCTCCCAGGCTCAAGTAATCCTCTAACCTCAGCCTCCCGAGTAGCTGGGACTACAGGCTCACACCACTATGCCCAGCTAATTTTTGTATGTTTTGTAGAGACAGAGTCTCATCAGGTTGTCCAAGCTGGTCTCAAACCCCTAAGCTCAAGCAATCCTCCCACCTCAGCCTACAAAAATGCTGGGATTACAGGCATGAGCTACCACATCCGACCTATAGTGGTTTTTAAAAATGATCAAAATCTGGGCCATGGGTGGTGACTCACGCCTGTAATCCCAGCACTTTGGGAGGCCGAAGCAGGTGGATCAGGAGCTCAGGAGTTCAAGACCAGCCTGGTCAACATGGTGAAACCCCATCTCTGCTAAAAATACAAAAAATTAGCTGGGCATGGAGTTGTGCACCTCTAATCCCAGCTACTCAGGAGGCTGAGGCAGGAGAATGGCTTGAACCTGGGAGGCAGAGGTTGCAGTGAGCCGAGGCTGTGCCATTGCACTCCAGCCTGGGTGACAGGGTGAGACCCTGTCTCAAAAAAAATAAAATACAATAAAATTTTAAAATGGCCAAAATCTGAAAACTGTGATAACAGTAGCAATGGCTGAATAGAACACTTCCCATGTGATAGGCACTATTCTAAATGATTTACATGAACTAACTGGTATAGCAACAAAAGCCAATGAAAGAATGATCTGTTCCTATCTTACTGAAGAGACAACTCTTTCACATGCACGCTAGCTTGCCCCAGGTGTGAGGGCTGAAACAGCAGAGTAAGCACCAGATCCCAGGTCTCTGAGCATGAGAATCAAACCTAAAGAACCAAACAGTTAAGTAACAGATCAGCATCAAAAGTCAATTGACAATTACCTAATTCAGTAAATTCAAAACAACTTCAAGGATTAAAAACATGGAATTGCCTAAAAGTTCATCATATGTGCATATATATAATAGATATCCCCATAATACATTACTATAAGATTCTTTTAGCCATTGCCTCATTAACATAATGTAGAAAAATTTGAATATCCTGATAAATAGATATAATTTCAACTGATAAAATATATATAATATAAAATTATGACATGCTATTTATAAAACACTATAGGCTTGCTCATCTGTGCACTCATGCAAACATATCACATGTACACACTTATATATACTAACACTCATATACATTAGTACACATATACATGTATATGGCTGAGATCACAAAACCACACTCCAGCCTGGGCAACAGAGTGAGACTCTGTCTCAAAAAAAAAAAAAAAAAAGGAATTCCACATGCAGCTTCTCTAGTCCTAGTCCACAGAACACTCTCAGTGCATCCAGATGTGGCCCCTGAACAATCCCTGCTGCCCAACAGTACTGACACCACAGGGCCCTCATCCCATCTCCTTCCATGTCTGGATGTGAGCCCCTTGCAGGTCCATGCCCAGTGGGACCTCTTCCCAAGTTCATGTCACTGGGTAATAGGCAACTGGAATCTTAAGTGGAAGTGAAAGGAACTGGAAGAAGCCATGGGTAAGTGCAATGAAATGAGTCAGGCAGGATCCTTCAGAGTCAGAGATTGGCAACTCCAATGCCTGGCATTTCAGGAAGAAACAGAGACAGAAGAATCCACTGAGAATATTACCTTACATGAGTGAGGGCCATTCCTGACTTCTTTTCTTTCCTCTTCTGAGTTGCTTCCTTGCATAATATGTCTCTTTGAAAGTGAATCCTAATATCAAAAATAATGCTGTTTAGGGCTTAGAATTAACACACCTACTTCCTGTGCCATAGCCTCACATGTGGGGAAAAGAAAGAGATCAGCCTGTTACCGTGTCTATATAGAAAGAAGTAGACATAAGAGACTCCATTTTGTTCTGTATTTGAGATGCTGTTAATCTGTGACCCTACCCCCAACCTTGTCCTTGCAAGGACATGCGCTGTGGTGACTCAAGGTTTAATGGATTTTGGGCTGTGCAGGATGTGTCTTTGTTAAACAAGTGCCTGAAGGCAGCTTGCTGGTTAAAAGTCATCACCATTCTCTTTTTTTTTTTTTTTTTTTTGAGACAGAGTCTCACTCTGTCGCCCAGGCGGGAGTGCAGTGGTCGGATCTCAGCTCACTGCAAGCTCCGCCTCCCGGGTTTACGCCATTCTCCTGCCTCAGCCTCCCAAGTAGCTGGGACTACAGGCGCCCGCCACCTAGCTCGGCTAGTTTTTTTGTACTTTTTAGTAGAGACGGGGTTTCACCGTGTTCACCAGGATGGTCTCGATCTCCTGACCTCGTGATCCGCCCATCTCGGCCTCCCAAAGTGCTGGGATTACAGGCTTGAGCCACCGCGCCCGGCCTAAAAGTCATCACCATTCTCTTAATTTCAACTACCCAGGGACACGTACACGGCCAAAGGTCGCAGGGACCTCTGCCTAGGAAAGCTAGGTATTGTCCAAGGTTTCTCCCCATGTGATAGGCCGAAACAAAGCTGCTGAAAGGTTTATGGAGATGTTTGCATATGCATCTCAAGGCACAGCATTTTCCTTTAAACTTATTCATGTCACAGAGATCTTTGTTAATATGTCTTACTGCTGATTTCCTCCCTACAATGATCCTATTGTCCAGCCGCTCCCTTATTTTTAAGATGGTAAAGATAATTATCAATAAATACTAAGGGAACTCAGAGACCGGTGCCGGCGTGGGTCCTCTGTAAGCTGAGCGCCTGTCCCGTGGGCCCACTTTTTCTTTCTCTATACTTTGTCTCTGTGTCTTATTTCTTTTCTCAAGTCTCTGGTTCCACCTAACGAGAAACACCCACAGGTGTGGAGGGGCAGGCCACTCCTTCATCTGGTGCCCAACATGGGAGCTTTTCTCTAAGGTGAAGGTACGCTGGAGCGTGGTCATTGAGGACAAGTCGACGAGAGACTCCTGAGTACGTCTACAGTCAGCCTTGCGGTAAGCTTGTGCGCTCAGAAGAACCTAGGGTAACAATGGGGCAAACTAAAAGTAAACATGCCTCTTATCGCAGCTTTATTAAAATTCTCTTAAAAAGAGGGGGAGTTAAAGTCTCTACCAAAAATCTAATTACGCTATTTCAAACAATAGAACAGTTTTGTCCATGGTTTCCAGAACAGGGAACTTTAGATCTAAAAGACTGGGAAAAAATTGGCAAAGAATTAAAACAAGCAAGTAGGGAAGGTAAAATCATCCCACTTATACAGTGTGGAATGATTGGGTCATTATTAAAGTAGCTTTAGAACCATTGCAAACAGAAGAAGATAGCGTTCCAGTTTCTGATGTCCCTAAAAGCTGTGCATTAGATTGTGAAAAACAGACAGGGATAGAATCCCAGAAAGGAAAGGAAAGTTCACACTGTAAATGTGTATCAGAGCCGGTAATGGCTCGGTCAACGCAAAATGTTGATGATAATCAATTACAGGAGGTAGTATATCCTGAGACGTTAAAATTAGAAGAAAAAAGTCCAGAATTAGCAGAGCCATCAGAGTCTAAACCACGATGGCCAACTCCTCTTACAGCAGCTCAGATGCCTGTAACTTTACAACCTCAAATGCAGGTTAAACAAGTACAAACTGCAAAAGAAGATCAAATAGAAAAAGACAGTCTCTGTCATGGCAATGCCAATCCAAATACAGTGTCCACAATATCAGCTGGTAGAAAATAAGACCCAGCCGCCAGTAGCCTATCAATACTGGCCGCCAGCCGAACTGCAGTATCCGCAGCCCCCAGAAAATCTGTGTGGACAGCCAGTGTTGGAACCGAACTGTCGATTCCTTCCTGGGCAGGGGTCGCCGCGAAGGATCACCGACACGAGATTCACAGCAGAGAGTTATTTATTACTAGCGCGCTAGGGTCCCAAGCTCTAAGTTGGCCCTGGGACCCCGACTGCTTGCTATAGGCTGTTTATATAGGCAAACACAAGTTTAAACACAGCTTATGGCGCGAAATTCAAACAAAGCTTAAGGCGCAAAATGGTTGGGTCTAGCTATGGCCTGAGCAAGGTGTCTTATGCTAATTGGTTAGCGCAGGACCTTATGAGGTTCTTTCCTGGAGTTGTTGATTCCGGGAACTTCGAGGCAGGGTGGGACCCCCGGAATTGGCAGGGTGGGACCCCATGAGGTTGTTTCCCGGAATTGGCAGGGTGGGACCCTATCAGGGTGGGTCCCTATCGAGGCAGGGTGGGACCCTATCCGGAGCCACCTGGTGTTAAAAAATTTTTTATATATGAGGCCTAGTTTCACCAGGAACATTTCCAGTGCCACAGGGCAGGGCACCATATCCTCAGCCGCCCACCATGAGACTTAATCCTACAGCACCACCTAGTACACAGGGTAGTGCGTTACATAAAATTATTGATGAGGCAAGAAAACAAGGAGATATTGAGGCGTGGCAATTCCCGGTAATATTAGAAGCAAGACCACCTGGAGAAGAGGCCCAAGAGGGAGAGCCTCCCGTAGCTGAAGCCAGGTATCAGTCCTTTTCTATAAAAATGCTAAAAGAAATGAAAGAGGGAGTAAAACAGTATGGACCCAACTCTCCTTACATGAGAACATTATTAGATTCCATTGCTCATGGACATAGACTCGTTCCTTATGATTGGGAGATTCTGACAAAATCCTCGCTCTCACCCTCTCAATTTTTACAATTTAAGACTTGGTGGATTGATGGGGCACAAGTACAGGTCCGAAGAAATAGGACTGCCAATCCCCCAAGTAACATAGATGCAGATCAACTATTAGGAATAGGTCAAAATTGGAGCACTGTTGACCAACAAGTAATAATGCCAAATGAGGCCATTGAGCAAATCAGGGCTATCTGCCTTAGGGCCTGGGAGAAAATCCAAGACCCAGGAACCACCTGCCCCTCCTTTAATACAATAAGACAAGGCTCTAGAGAGCCCTACCCTGATTTTGTAGCAAGACTTCAAGATGCTGCTCAAAAGTCAATTACGGATGAGAATGCCCGTAAGGTCATAGTGGAGTTGATGGCATAAGAAAATGCCAATCCTGATTGTCAATCAGCCATTAAGCCATTAAAAGGAAGGGTTCCCACAGGATCAGATGTAATCTCAGAGTATGTTAAAGCCTGCGATGGAATTGGAGGAGCTATGCATAAAGCTATGCTTATGGCTCAAGCAATCACAGGAGTTGCTTCAGGAGGAAAATTTAGAACATTTGGGGGAAAATGTTATAATTGTGGTCAAATTGGTCATCTAAAAAAGAATTGTCTAGTCTCAAATAAACAAAATGTAACTGCTCAAGCTACTACAGCAACAGATAAAGAGCCACCTGGCCTATGTCCAAGATGTAAAAAGGGAAAACATTGGGGTCATCAATGTCGTTCTAAATTTGATAAAAATGGGCAACCACTGTCAGGAAACGAGAGGAGGGGCCGGCCTCAGGCCCCGCAACAAACTGGGGCATTCCAAATTCAGCCCTTTGTTCCTCAGGGTTTTCAGGAACAACAACCCCCACTGTCACAAGTGTCTCAGGGAATAAGCCAGTTACCACAATACAGCAGTTATCCCCCGCCACAAGCAGTGCAGTAGATTTATGCACCATACAAGCAGTCTCTCTGCTTCCAGGGGAGCCTCCACGAAAAATCCCCACAGGGGTATACAGCCCACTGCCTGAGGGGACTGTAGGACCAATCTTAGGAAGATCAAGTTTAAATCTAAAGGGAGTTCAAATTCATACTGATGTGGTTGATTCAGACTGTAAAGGCAAAATTCAAGTGGTTATTAGTTCCTCAATTCCTTGGAGTGCCAGTCCAGGAGACAGGATCGCTCAATTATTACTCCTACCATATATTAAAGTTGGAAACAGTAAGATAAGAAGAACAGGAGGGTTCGGAAGCACTGATCCAGCAGGAAAGGCAGCATATTGGGCAAGTCAGGTCTCTGAGAGCAGACCTGTGTGTAAGGCCATTATTCAAGGAAAACAGTTTGAAGGGTTGGTAGACACTGGAGTAGATATCTCTGTCATTGCTTTCAATCAGTGGCCAAAAAATTGGCCTAAACAAAAGAGTGTTACAAGACTTTTCGGTGTAGGCACAGCTTCAGAAGTGTATGAAAGTACAATGATTTTACATTGTTTAGGACCAGATAATCAAGAAAGTACTGTTCAGCCAATGATTACTTCAATTCCTGTTAATCTATGGGGTCGAGATTTATTACAGCAATGGGGTGCGGAAATCATTATGCCCGCTCCATCAAACAGCCCCACGAGTCAAAAAATCATGACTAAGATGGGATATATACCAGGAAAGGGATTAGGAAAAAATGAAAATGGCATTAAAGTCCCAATTGAGACTGAAAAAAATCAAGAAAGAAAAGGAATAGGGTATCCTTTTTAGGGGCGGCCACTGTAGAGCCTCCTAAACCCATTCCATTAACTAGGAAAACAGAAAAACCCGTATGGGTAAATCAGTGGCTGCTACCGAAGCAAAAACTGGAGGTTTTACATTTATTAACAAAGGAACAATTAGAAAAGGGACACATTGAGCCTTCATTCTCGCCCTGGAATTCTCCTGTATTTGTAATTCAGAAAAAAAAAATCAGGCAAATGGCCTATGTTAATGGACTTAAGAGCCGTAAATGCGGTAATTCAACCCATGGGGCCTCTTCAACCCAGATTGCCCTCTCCGGCCATGATCCCAAAAGACTGGCCTTTAATTATAATTGATCTAAAGGATTGCTTTTTTACCATTCCTCTGGCAGAGCAAGATTGTGAAAAATTTTGCCTTTACTATACCAGCCATAAATAATAAAGAACCAGCCACCAGGTTTTAGTGGAAAGTATTACCTCAGGGATTGCTTAATAGTCCAACTATTTGTCAAACTTTCGTAGGTCAAGTCCTTCAACCAGTTAGAGACAAATTTTCAGATTGTTATATCATTCACTATGTTGATGATATTTTGTGTGCTGCAAAAACAAGAGACAAATTAATTGACTGTTACACATTTCTGCACGCAGAGGTTGCCAGTGCAGGACTAACAATAGCATCTGATAAGATCCAAACCTCTGCTCCTTTTCATTATTTAGGGATGCAGATAGAAAATAGAAAAATTGGCCGGGCGCGGTGGCTCAAGCCTGTAATCCCAGCACTTTGGGAGGCCGAGACGGGCGGATCACGAGGTCAGGAGATCGAGACCATCCTGGTGAACATGGTGAAACCCCGTCTCTACTAAAAAATACAAAAAACTAGCCGGGCGAGGTGGCGGCGCCTGTAGTCCCAGCTACTCGGGAGGCTGAGGCAGGAGAATGGCGTGAACCCGGGAGGCGGAGCTTGCAGTGAGCTGAGATCCGGCCACTGCAACTCCAGCCCGGGAGACAGAGCGAGACTCCGTCTCAAAAAAAAAAAAAAAAAAAAAAAAAAAAAAAAAAAAAAAAAAAAAAAACAAAAAAAAAAAAAAAAAAAAAAAAAAAAAAAAAAAAAAAAAAAAAAAAGAAAATAGAAAAATTAAGCCACAAAAAATAGAAATAAGAAAAGACACATTAAAAACATTGAATGACTTTCAAAAATTGTTAGGCGATATTAATTGGATTCGGCCAACTCTAGGCATTCCTACTTATGCCATGTCAAATTTGTTCTCTATCCTAAGAGGAGATCCAGACTGAAATAGTAAAAGAACATTAACCCCAGAGGCAACAAAATAAATTAAATTAGTGGAAGAAAAAATTCAGTCAGCGCAAATAAGTAGAATAGATCCCTTAGCTCCCCTCCAACTTTTGATTTTTGCTACTACACATTCTCCAACAGGCATCATTATTCAAAATACTGATCTTGTGGAGTGGTCATTCGTTCCTCACAGTACAATTAAGACTTTTACATTGTACTTGGATCAAATAGTTACATTAATTGGTCAGGCAAGATTACGAATAATAAAATTGTGTGGAAATGACCCAGACAAAACAGTTGTTCCTTTAAACAGGGAACAGGTTAGACAAGCCTTTATCAATTCTGGTGCATGGCAGATTGATCTTGCTGATTTTGTGGGAATTATTGATAACCATTACCCAAAAACAAAAATCTTCCAGTTTTTAAAACTGACTACTTGGATTTTACCTAAAATTACCAGACATGAACCTTTAGAAAATGCTCTGATAGTATTTACTGACGGTTCCAGCAGTGGAAAAGCAGCTTACACAGCGCCAAAAGAGCGAGTAATCAAAACTCAATCTCAATCAGCTCAAAGGGCAGAGTTGGTTGCAGTCATTACAGTGTTACAAGATTTTAATCAACCTGTTAATATTATATCAGATTCTGCATATGTAGTACAGGCTACAAGGGATGTTGAGACAGCTCTAATTCAATATAGCATGGATGATCAGTTAAACCAGCTGTTCAATTTATTACAACAAACTGTAAGAAAAAGGAATTTCCCATTTTATATTACTTATATTCGAGCACACACTAATTTACCAGGACCTTTAACTAAAGCAAATGAACAAGCTGACTTACTGGTATCCTCTGCATTCATAAAAGCATGAGAACTTCATACTTTGACTCATGTAAATGCAGCAGAGTTAAAAAACAAATTTGATGTCACATGGAAACAGGCAAAAGATATTGTACAACACTGCATCCAGTGTCAAGTACTACACCTGCCCACTCAAGAGGCAGGAGTTAGTCCCAGAGGTCTGCGTCCTAATGCATTGTGGCAAATGGATGTTACCCATGTACCTTCATTTGGAAAATTATCATATGTTCATGTAACAGTTGATACTTATTCACATTTCATATGGGCAACCTGCCAGACAGGAGAAAGTACTTCCCATGTTAAAAAATATTTATTATCTTGTTTTGCTGTAATGGGAGTTCCAGAAAAAATTAAAACTGACAATGGACCAGGTTATTATAGTAAAGCTTTCCAAAAATTCTTAAATCAGTGGAATATTACACATACAACAGGAATTCCTTATAATTCCCAAGGACAGGCCATAGTTGAAAGAACTAATAGAACACTCAAAACTCAGTTAGTTCAACAAAAAGAAGGGGGAGACAGTAAGGAGTGTACCACTCCTCAGATGCAGCTTAATCTAGCACTCTATACTTTAAATTTTTTAAACATTTATAGAAATCAGACTACTACTTCTGCAGAAAAACATCTTACTGGTAAAAAGAACAGCCCACATGAAGGAAAACTGATTGGTGGAAAGACAACAAAAATAAGACATGGGAAATAGGGAAGGTGATAACCTGGGGAAGAGGTTTTGCTTGTGTTTCACCAGGAGAAAATCAGCTTCCTGTTGGGATACCCACTAGACATTTGAAGTTCTACAATGAACCCATCGGAGATGCAAAGAAAAGCGCCTCCACGGAGACGGAAACACCGCAATCGAGCACCACTGACTCGCATGATGAACCAAGAGGTGATATCAGAAGAACAGATGAAGTCGCCACCCACCAAGAAGGCGGAGCTGCCGACCTGGGCACAGTTAAAGAAGCTGACACCGTTAGCTGGAAAAAGCCTAGCTAGCACAAAGGTGACACAAACCCCAGAAAAAATGCTGCTTACAGCTTTAATGATTGTATCAGTCTCCTCATGCCTGCAGGAGCAGCTGCAGCTAATGATACCTACTGGGCCTATGTGCCCTTCCCGCCCTTAATTTGGGCAGTTACATGGATGGAGAATCCTATTGAAGTATATGTTAATAATAGTGTGTGGGTACCTGGTCCCACAGATGATCGTTGCCCTGCCAAACCGGAGAAGAAGGAATGATGATAAATTTTTCCATTGGGTATCGTTATCCTCCTATTTGCCTAGGGAGAGCACCAGGATGTTTAATGCCTGCTATTCAAAATTGGTTGGTAGAAGTACCTACTGTCAGTCCCACCAGTAGATTTACTTATCACATGGTAAGCGGAATGTCACTCAAACCACAGGTAAACTATTTACAAGACTTTTCAGTCACAGCTACAGCCGCTGTGACAGGAGTTACATCGCACTCTTCTGTTCAGACAGTAAGCTTTGTTGACAATTGACAAAAGAATTCCACAAGGTTGTGGAATTCACAATCTGGTATCGATCAAAAATTGGCAAATCAAATTAATGATCTTAGACAAACAGTCATTTGGATGGGAGATAGGCTCATGAGCTTGGAACATCGTTTCCAGTTACAGTGTGACTGGAATACGTCAGATTTTCGTATTACACCCCAAGTTTATAATGAGTCTAAACATCACTGGGACATGGTTAGATGCCATCTACAGGGAAGAGAAGACAATCTCACTTTGGATATTTCTAAATTAAAACAACAAATTTTTGAAGCCTCTCAAGGTCACTTAAATATTGTGCCTGGAGCTGAGGCATTAGATCAAGTGGCAAAACATCTTTATGGATTAAACCCCACGACTTGGATTCAGTCTATTGGGAACTCTACTGCGTAAATTTTGGAATTATGTGTCTGTTTAATCGGCTTGTTTTTAGTGTGCCGGACCAGTCGAAGAATCCTGCGTCAAAATCGAGAGAATGAACAAGCCTTCTTCGCCATGGCACATTTATATAGAGGAAAAGGGAAAAAAAATGTTGCGGGATGTCAGGGACCTTGAACGCAGGGACTGGCTGAAGCCACGGCAGAAAAACATAAAATGTGAAGATTTCATGGACATTTATTAGTTCTCCAAAATTAATACTTTTGTAATTTCTTATGTATGCCTTTACTTTAGTCTCTTAATTCCATCATCTTCTTTGTAAGCTGAGGAGGATATATGTCACCTCAGGACCCTGTGATGATTGCCTTAAGTGCACAAATGGTATGTGGAGCATGTGTGTTTGAACAATATGAAATCTGGGCATCTTGAAAAAAGAATAAGATAACAGCGATGTTCAGGAAACAAGGGAGGTAACCTTGAACTGGCCGCCGGTGAGCCGGATGGAACAGAGCCATATTTCTTCTCTTTTCTTATGCAAATAGGAGAAATATCGCTGAATTCTTTTTCTCAGCAAGAAACATCCCCGAGAAAGAGAATGCGCTCTGAGGGTAGGCCTATAAACGACCCCCTTGGAGGCGTGCCACCTTTTATGGTTGAAGCCGAAGGGATGAAATAAGCCCCGGCCTCCTGTAGCGCTCCCAGGCTTATTAGAACGAGGAAATTCCCACCTAATAAATTTTGGTCAGACAGGTTGTCTGCTCTCAAACCCTGTTTCCTGATAAAATGTTATCAATGACTATGCATGCCCAAAATTTCATTTTTAATTTTAATTTTAACGCCATCCTGTGATCTCATCCTGCCTCCACTTGTTTTGTGATATTTTATTACTTTGTGAAGTATGTGATCTCTGTGTTGATACCAAAAACTGAGGCAATTGCAGGAGTTGCTGATGGCCTCGCAAATCTTAACACTGTCACTTTGGTTAAGACCATCTAAAGTACTGCTGTTGTAAATTTCATATTAATCCTTGTGTGCCTGTTCTGTCTGCTGTTAGTAGGCAGGTATACCCAACAGTTGCAAAGAGACAATGACCAATGAGAACAAGCCATGATGACAATGGTGGTTTTGTTGAAAAAAAAAGGGGGAAATGTGGGGAAAAGAAAGAGATCAGCCTGTTACTGTGTCTATATAGAAAGAAGTAGACATAAGAGACTCCATTTTGTTCTGTATTTGAGATGCTGTTAATCTGTGACCCTACCCCCAACCTTGTCCTTGCAAGAGACAAGTGCTGTGGTGACTCAAAGTTTAATGGATTTTGGGCTGTGCAGGATGTGTCTTTGTTAAACAAGTGCCTGAAGGCAGCTTGCTGGTTAAAAGTCATCACCATTCTCTTAAGGCCAAAGGTCGCAGGGACTTCTGCCTAGGAAAGCTAGGTATTGTCCAAGGTTTCTCCCCATGTGATAGGCTGAAACAATGCTGCTGAAAGGTTTATGGAGATGTTTGCATATGCATCTCAAGGCACAGCATTTTCCTTTAAACTTATTCATGTCACAGAGATTTTTGTTCATAAGTCTTACTGCTGATTTCCTCCCTACAATGATCCTATTGTCCAGCCACTCCCTTATCTTTAAGATGGTAAAAATAATTATCAATAAATACTAAGGGAACTCAGAGACCGGTGCCGTCCTCTGTAAGCTGAGCGCCGGTCCCCTGGGCCCACTTTTTCTTTCTCTATACTTTGTGTCTCATTTCTTTTCTCAAGTCTCTTGTTCCACCTAACAAGAAACACCCACCCACAGGTGTGGAGGGGCAGGCCACCCCTTCATCCACAAAAAGGGAAGACCTCACCCTTGATGGTCCTCTGCTGCCCACTGTTGATCTCCTACAGGAAAATCAACAAGTAAGTTTTTGACTCCCTTCCTCAAAACTCTCTCCTCTCTTGGTGAGCAACACACACGCTGCAGCAGTGTGGAGCTGGGCTGGACTAAGCTCCCCTTAAAAGCACAGACTCGGCCAGGCGCCATGACTCACACCTGTAATCCTAGCACTTTGGGAGGCCGAGGCAGGCAGATCATGAGACCAGCCTGGCCAACATAGTGAAACCCCCATCTCTACTAAAGATACAAAAAATTAGCTGGGTGTGGTGGCACGGGCCTGTAATCCCAGCTACTCGGGAAGCTGAGGCAGGAGAATCCCCTGAACTTAGGAGGCAGAGGTTGCAGTGAGCCGAGATCGCACCATTGCACTCCAGCCTGGGCGACAGGGTGAAACTCCGTCTTAAAAAAAGAAAAAGAAAAAAAGAGGCCAGGCGCGGTGGCTCACACATGTAATCCCAGCACTTTGGGAGGCCAAGGCGGGTGGATCACGAGGACAGGAGTTCAAGACCAGCCTGGCCAAGATGGTGAAACCCCGTCTCTCCTAAAAATACAAAACTTAGCTGGGCATGGTGCCAGGCACCTGTAATCCCAGCTCCTCGGGAGGCTGAGGCAGGAGAATTGCTTGAATCCCGGTGGCAGTGGTTGTAGTGAGCCAAGATTGTGACTCTGCATTCCAGCCTAGGCGACAGAGTGCGACTCCATCTCGAAAAAAAAAAGCACTGACATAATCATCCTGACCAAACCTCATGCAGAGCACACGCCCCTCAGCCCTCTGTGGATCACAGCGCTCAATTCTAGATACAGAATATAGTAGAATCCTTTTATCGGTGTGCACTATGTTCCAAGAGCTCCGGTGGATGCCTGAAACCTCCATCAGTACTGAATCCTATTAATTCCACTTAAAGACTCCATGTTACAGCTTCTCACTGGCATATCCAAATTGTCAGCATCAATACTCATGTGCGTGGAGGGCATCGTTAAGCGGGGCGAAAAAGATTACATAAAAAAAAAAAACACTGGGATACTATAAAGGTGGATCTCATCAAAAAGAAGACTATTGGCCAGGTGCAGTAGCTCATGTCTGTAATCCCAGCACTTCAGGAGGATGAGGCAGGCAGATCACCTGAGGTCGGGAGTTGGAGACCAGTCTGGCCAGCATGGTGAAACCTCACCTCTACTAAAAATTCAAAATTAGAGAGGCATGTTGGTGCATGCCAGTAATCCCAGCTACTCGGGAGGCCGAGGCGGGAGAATCCCTTGACTCAAGGAGGCGCAGGTTGCAGTGAGCCGAGATCACGCCATCGCACTCCAGCCTGGGCAACAAGAGCAAAACTCAGACTCAAAAAAAAAAGACTACTGGCCGGGCGCAGTGGCTCAAGCCTGTAATCCCAGCACTTTAGGAGGCCGAGACAGGCGGATCACGAGGTCAGGAGATCGAGACCATCCTGGCTAACACGATGAAACCCCGTCTCTACCAAAAAATACAAAAAACTAGCCGGGCGAGGTGGCGGGCGCCTGTAGTCCCAGCTACTCGGGAGGCTGAGGCAGGAGAATGGCGGGAACCCGGGAGGCGGAGCTTGCAGTGAGCCGAGATCCGGCCACTGCACTCCAGCCTGGAGACAGAGCGAGACTCCGTCTCAAAAAAAAAAAAAAAAGACTATTAAGTGAATAACGAGCAGATAGAGTCTAAAGTCAGCCCTTGGCATCTCTGGGGTCCACATCAATGGATTCAACCAACTACAGACTGAAATAATTACCAAAAAAATGGAAAAAAAATAGCAAAGTGCTGGGATTACAGGCGTGAGCCACCGCGCCCGCCCCGAAGCCTCCAATCGGTTTTAAGACGCAGGGAAGCGACCTCCAGACTCTCCAGAGGACGCCTGAATTTACTCGGAATGGATGGAGCTGTGCCGGGACTTCAAGATCTGCATGAACCCTCAGATCGCGGGTGTAGAAGCACAGAGGAACTGGGCAGCCTAAATTTAATCTAGACAAAGACAAACTCACCCGCAGAGGCTAGACGGTCTTTCCACGCAATCCGCTGCCGGGTCTACAGGAAAAAGCGCACGAAAGGTCCACTCTACGATCCCGACTTCCGGGTCTGCGGGCAATTGCGCGCGCATCCTACAGGCGGGGCCAGGAGCCGAGGGCGGGGCAGGGACAGGGCGGGGCAGGGACAGGGCGGGCCCAGGACGGGGCCTGTGCTTCTGTCAGCCTGACTCTGCGATCCTGTCTTAGGGTTTTGGAAGCGAGATCTGCTCAGCAGTCTGGAAACTGATATTACTGGGGCAGAGCAAAATCGGTTGGTGATTAGATCCAGGAGAATTCCTGCTATTAAAATAAAGTTTAAGTCCCAGGTACTCTGGAAGCAGAGAGAGAAGAGAGAGTGAAAAGAATGCGAAAAGAAAGACAAGGCCGGGTGCGGTGGCTCTCAGAATAGAAATACTTTTCATTTACATTCCCCATTCACTCCAGAGGGTGAGGTCAACCCTGTGCTCAATTCCAGAAACGTTCCTAGGGACACTACCTTGGGCATAGAGGACTAAGGCCAGTGTGAAGTTAGGTCACCAACTCTTTCTTTTTAAAAAAGCCAATAACTGTTAAAAATAGGTATAAATTATTTAGTTTAAGACTTTTTTTTTTTTTTTTTAAAGACAGGGTCAGGCCGGGCGCGGTGGCTCAAGCCTGTAATCCCAGCACTTTGGGAGGCCGAGACGGGCGGATCATGAGGTCAGGAGATCGAGACCATCCTGGCTAACACGGTGAAACCCCGTCTCTACTAAAAAAATACAAAAAACTAGCCGGGCGAAGTGGCGGGTGCCTGTAGTCCCAGCTACTCGGGAGGCTGAGGCAGGAGAATGGCGTGAACCCGAGAGGAGGAGCTTGCAGTGAGCTGAGATCCGGCCACTGCACTCCAGCCTGGGCGACAGAGCAAGACTCCGTCTCAAAAAAAATAAAATAAAATAAAATAAAGACAGGGTCTCACTCTGACACCCAGGCTGGAGTGCAGTGGCACAATCATAGCTCACTACAACCTTGACTTCCTGGGGTCATGGTCGCCTCCTACCTTAGCCTCCCAAGTAGCTGAAAGTACAGGCCTGTGACATTGGACTGTGCTAATTTTTTAGTTTTATATCATTATTACTTTGTAGAGATGGAGTCTCACTTTGTTGCCCAGCCAGGTGTCCAAGTTCTGACCTCAAGTGATCCTTCTGTCTACACTCCCAAAGTACTCAAATTATAGGCATGAGTCACTGTGCACAGGAGGTAAGGACCCCACATCAGGACCTCAGGTATTTTTGAAACACAAATACATAAGACCCACAAGCAGGACTATTGGCTGCAGACAGTGGGGTCACCTGAAGAAAATTTATTTGACCTGAATAGCAACTCCTCACCTCGGTCACTGGGATCCTGGACTATGGCACTGCGACAGGCAGGCCTGGTTATCCTGCTGGAGGCAGCAATCCTCTTGAGCCTAGTGAAATGCAACTGGCTGTACCTCAGTGAGGTTGCCCTGAGATTCTGCCAGTCAAGGTATTCCTTCAGTCTCCTGAGACCAGCCTCTTCTTCCAGATCCAGGAAGGTCACTGCAGACGTGAATGGACTAGCTTTATTAAAGGGGATACTGAGTTGGTGGGGAGACTGCAAGACAGCACTCAAGTGGGGTTGAACTGGCCCAGTTGTGTCTGACTTCTCACTTGTAGTTCAAAAGAATGAATATAGAATGTTCTAGAAAAGCAACATCCTGAGAGGAAGAACAGGATCCTGTCCACCCTGACCAGAGAAGGGCAGGATCTGTTCCAGTCCCCCCAGAACAAGATGCCCTTCATTGTTTTAGGCAAACGCACCATACATCCCTGGAGCATGAAACTGGGGCTGGGCTGCCTTCCAGCCTCCCTCACCTGTGATGCAAGTGGAGCACACACAGAGACTGAATCTGCACTGGGTGGTTTTCCTGAACCTTCGGGAGCAGCATGCACGAACCCCAGGCATCTGTTGTCCCTTGCTGCCAATCTGTAAGTAAGAAATTCACTTCCTATAACTTACTGTGTGTGCACGGGAAGATCTCTCACTCAACTCAGACACATTGGTAACCAGTGTGCAGTGAACCTGCTTCACAAGCAAGGTTGTGGAGAAATTGTAATCTTCATACATTTGGTGGGAATTGAAAATTCTGATGAACACTTAGGCCCGGCTCGCGCAGGAGCATAGTTTTTGTTGTGAGGGTTACAAGGTGGGAACAATCCCAGACGTAGAAATACCCTGCCATGGGTGAAACTTCCTGAGGATTTGAAAGATCCAGAGGTGCTCCTGGTCCAGATGCGGCTGCTGGAAGCCATGTTCGGCCCGGAAGGATCTCAAATCCCTTACATCGAGCAGGTGAGCAAGATCATGCTCATGCTGAAGGCTCTGGAGTCTTCAGACCTCACCGAGGTTGTCGTTTACGGCTTCTATTTGTGCAAGTGCCGGACCAAGTGGATGCTCCAGTCCATGACTGAGTGGCATTGCCAGCACCAGGAGCGAGGGATGCTCAAACTTGCGGAAAGCATGACTGCGGTTGAACTAGGCCCTTGGGTGAAGTGAGCCAGCTTCCAGCCAATGCAAAGAAGGCCAAGATGTAGAGATCAGGTTGTGGCCAGAGCTGGAATGGTAACTCCAGCTTGGTTTAAACTCTGCTCCAGCCTGATGAATTAAAATTAAAAAAAAAAAACACTGGGTGCCATGGCTCATGCCTGTTATCCAGCACTTTGGGAGGCTGAGGCAGGTGGATCACCTGAGGTTGGGAGCTTGGGAGCAGCCTGAACAACATGGAGAAACCCCGTCTACTAAAAATAAAAAAAAATTAGCTGGGTGTGGTGGTGCATGCCTGTAATCCCAGCTACTTCGGAGGCTGAGGTAGGAAAATCACTAGAATCTGGGAGGCAGAGGTGAGCCAAGATGTGCCATTGCACTCCAGCCTGAGCAACAAGAGCAAAACTCACTCTCAAAAAGAAAGAGAGAAAGAAAGAAAGAAAGAAGAAAAGAAAGAAAGAAAGGAAGGAAGGAAGGAAGGAAGGAAGGGAGAAAGAGAAAGAAAGAAAGAAAGAAAATAAAAAACCATCTGTCTGGGGGTTTCTGCCCTTGTTCTAAGTCTTGTGAATATCACTTTTGAAGGTTGCCAATAAAAAAAGTTATTTTTCAGAAAAACGAGACTGCAGTCTGTATGGAAAACAGTATCATGGGACATTTCCTCAACTCAAGATCACCCACCAATTCATAAAGGACCATCATACATTCTGGTGAAAGACATAAAGATTCCCCCAGGGGTAGAGAATGAGGCAAGGAAGTCCACTCTTATCACTACTATTCTACACAGTATGAAAAGTTCCAGCCAGTGAAATAAAGGAAGAAAAGGAAATTAAAGTCACAGGCTGGATGTGGTATCTGAGGCCTGTAATCGCAGCACCTTGGGAGATTCATGAAGAATCACAGAACTGTGGACCCATATTAGATATGTTACCTACAGAATTGTAGAAGAATACATTTTTCTTCTTTTAAGCCAATCACTGTGTGGTAGCAATGAGGAAGGAGGGTGGCTTGAGGACAGGAGAAAAAAAATAGTGTACTCTCAGAAAATATGATGGTTGCACAGGTCATCCCTGTAACCTGTTACTGGATATGTTTTCATATCCTCATCCCTGTAACATGTGTTACTGGATATGTCAAAAGGGAGTTTGCAAATGTGGTCTAGTTAAGGATCTTTAGATAGACATTATCCTCGATTATATGGTCAAAGTGATAGAACCACAAGGTTCAATATCAGAAGGATGCAGGTAGACCCTGAGGGACAGTGGTGATCTGTTGCAAATAGAAGGATAAAACCAATTTTATCTCGCCTTTAAAGATAGAGGAAGCAGACCGGGCGCGGTGGCTCATGCCTGTAATCCAGCACCTTGGGAGGCTGAGGCGGGCGGATCACAAGGTCAAGAGATCGAGACCATCCTGGTTAATGTGGGGAAAAGAAAGAGATCAGCCTGTTACTGTGTCTATATAGAAAGAAGTAGACATAAGAGACTCCATTTTGTTCTGTATTTGAGATGCTGTTAATCTGTGACCCTACCCCCAACCTTGTCCTTGCAAGAGACATGCGCTGTGGTGACTCAAGGTTTAATGGATTTTGGGCTACTAAAAATAAAAAAAAAAATTAGCTGGGTGTGGTGTGCAGGATGTGTCTTTGTTAAACAAGTGCCTGAAGGCAGCTTGCTGGTTAAAAGTCATCACCATTCTCTTAATTTCAACTACCAGGGACACGTACACGGCCAAAGGTCGCAGGGACCTCTGCCTAGGAAAGCTAGGTGTTGTCCAAGGTTTCTCCCCATATGAGAGGCCGAAACAATGCTGCTAAAAGGTTTATGGAGATGTTTGCATATGCATCTCAAGGCACAGCATTTTCCTTTAAACTTATTCATGTCACAGAGATTTTTGTTCATATGTCTTACTGCTGATTTCCTCCCTACAATGATCCTATTGTCCAGCCACTCCCTTATCTTTAAGATGGTAAAGATAATTATCAATAAATACTAAGGGAACTCAGAGACCGGTGCCGGCGTGGGTCCTCTGTAAGCTGAGCGCCGGTCCCCTGGGCCCACTTTTTCTTTCTCTATACTTTGTCTCTGTGTCTCATTTCTTTTCTCAAGTCTCTTGTTCCACCTAACGAGAAACGCCCACAGGTGTGGAGGGGAAGGCCACCCCTTCAGGTTAACATGATGAAACCCTGTCTCTACTAAAAATACAAAACATTATCTGGGTGTGCTTGTAGTCCCAGCTACTCGGGAGGCTGAGGAAGAGAATCGCTTGAATCGGGGAGGTGGAAGTTGCAGTAAGCCAAGATCACGCCACTGCACTTCATCCAGGGACACAAGAGTGAAACTCCGTCTCAGAAAAAAACATGGAGGAAGTGGACTATGAGTCAGAGGATGTAAGTGGCCTCTGGAACCTATAAAGGGTAAGGAAATAAATTCTTCCCTGAAGATTCATGAAGAATCACGGAACTGTGGACCCATATTAGATATGTGACCTACAGAATTGTGAAAGAATAAATCTTTGTTTTAAGCCAATCACTGTGTGGTAGCAGTAAGAATCTGATGAAATAATTTTATGTAGAAAATTCCAAAAAATCTACAAAAATCTCTAAACAAGAAAAATGTAAAGGTGGCAAGGTGTAAGATCAACATACAGCAATCTTGTATATTTCATCAACCAGGCATGGCAGCTCACGCCTGTAATCCCAGCACTTTGAAAGGCCAAGGCAGGTAGATCGCTTGAGTGCAGGAGTTTGAGACCAGCCTGGGTAACATGGCAAAACCCTGTCTCTACAAAACACGAAAATTAGCAGGCCATGGTGGCACGCACCTGCAGTCTCAGCTACTCGGGCAGCAGGGGTGGGAGGATCACTTAAGGCTGCAGGACACAGGTTCCACTTAGCTGACATCGTTCCACTGCACTATACCCTGGTGACAGAGTAAGACCTTGTCTCAAAAAAAATAATAATCTTGCATATTTCTGTACACTAGCAATTTACACATGAAAGCTGATATTAAAAATAAAATACCATGTATGATTGCTCCATTAAAAATATAGGTCAGCCGGGCATGGAGGAACATGACTTTAATTCCAGCACTTTGGGAGGCCAAGGCGGGCAGATCACTTGAGGTCAGGAGTTTGAGACCAGCCTGGCCAACATGGTGAAACCCCATCTCTACTAAAAATACAAAGATTAGCCGCAGCGATGGTGCGTGCCCGTAATCCCAGCTAATTGGGAGGCTGAGGGAAGAGAATTGGTTGAACTCAGGAGACAGAGGTTGCAGTGAGCCAAGATCACACCAATGTACCCCAGCCAGGGCAAAAGTGAGATTGTGTCTCAAAAAAAAAAAAAAAAAA
>NC_037687.1:29272428-29288988 GCF_003255815.1 Theropithecus gelada | reverse complement strand
AAAAAAAAAAAAAAAAAAGAAAAATTTTTTCAAGGTTCTAGTGGAGTGGGCAAAAGTTCAAATTACCACAAAGGTTGTGAGGGTGAATATATGAAGTTCCAAGTTAAAATACCAAACAAAGCAAAACACAATTCCCTTCTGTGTGTCCACCCTTACGAGGAAATTTATGAACATTAATAATTTCAAATTATGTCACTGAGCACGAGAACAAAAAAGAGATTGTTACACTATTTTTAACCTTATCCCCACATTTTTATCTCATAATATTTGTCATATTTGTATTTTTGCTTCATAAAAATGAAAGTGTGTGCCATGGGTCTAATTTGGCACACAAGAAAAAGGCACATAGAAATATGATACAGCGAACATTCGCCAAGGGCGATGAACACATTTGAGGGTATAGGATGCTGGAATTGCACTGCTATGGGATTTTCACTGTACCCACAGAAGCATTCTAGGGCAGAGTACAGACACAATCATTCAAGTACTAAATATGATTGCTCATATTCACATTTACCTAAGGATATGTACCCAAAGGACATGTTGTTTCATTTCACAGCCAGAAAACTTGCTCTGGATGCTCCAATCTTAAAATCCCAATGGTGCACTACTGTGTGCAAGTATCCATCTTCCTGAGGTGGGATGAAATTATGATGGTAGAAAAGACATGATTCACTCACTTAGGAAAAATGAAACTTTATTAGTACAAACATGAGAGCTACATACATTCTAAATCAAACAGTTGCAACTTATAATGCCAAGAACTAAATGTGAATCCTACTCAAGAATATGCTGATCTGGCTGGGCGCGGTGGCTCATGCCTGTAATCCCAGCACTTTCCGGCTGAGGCGGATGGATCACCTGAGGTCAGGAGTTTGAGACCAGCGTGGCCAACATGGTGAAACCCCATCTCTACTAAAAATACGCACCTGTAATCCCAGCTACTTGGGAGGCTGAGACAGAAGAATTGCTTGAAACAGGGAGGCAGAGGTTGTAGTGAGCCGAGATTGTGCCACCACACTCCAGCCTGGGTGACAAGGGTGAGACTCTGTGTCATATAAAAAAAGAATATGCTGATCTGGTCATTTTGATTAAACGCTCAACTGTGATATCTGTTCTTTCTTCCATTTCAAAAATGAGGCTGGGCGCAATGGCTCGTGCCTGTAATCCCAGCACTTTGGGAGGCTGAGGTGAACGTATCACTTGAGGTCAGGAGTTGGAGACCTGCTTGGCCAACATGGTAAACCCTGTCTCTACAAAAAATACAAAAATGAACTGGGTGTGGTGGCACACACCTGTAGTCTCAGCTACTTAGGAGGCTAAGGCAGAAGGATTGCTTGAACCCAGGAGGCGGAGGGTGCAGTGACCCAAGAACACACCACTACACTCCAGCCTTGGCAACAGAGTGAGACACTATCTCGGGGAAAAAACAAACAAACAAACAATTTCTCATCAGTCTTTGCTAAACAGCAGCTACTGCTATTCAACGGAGAAAGCGTCTACCTTTTTCCTTGCATTATTTCTACTATATAATCAGACACTAGCAACCTATTACTCTCTTCCCATTAATAACCCATGCCTTAAGATCACGGCATACTCTATTTCATGGTCAGTTGGTGGCAACTGAAGCACTGTGCACTTAGGTCGGGAGAAAGTGTGTTGACTGCAACAGTATGATGATGGTCATCAGAGTTTTATGTTACTCTGCCCACTTCTCCATGCTCTCTAAATCAGACAATATTTAATCTGAAAAGGCAATGTCCTTCTTCATCAGGAAACTGGATAGAAATAATCCTCAGCTAATGAATTCAGTCCTGTCATCCTACTAATTCTTTCCCAGGAACCACAGTGAATGGCCTGTATGGAAGGCACGTGAAGAGATTTTAAAGTCATAAAGTAGCCTTTTCTATGGACCCCAAATAATTGAATTTTTTGTAGCCTGAATAAAACTGGTCATTTACATACCGTTGCACCTTTGATATACATCATGTCATGAGAATCAACATACGTTGACTTAGCATTATTCTGCAGAATGCAATATCATAGATTAGTATCAGAGAACTAGAGATTGAGTTCCTTCTTGTGTAAATCCTATCTGTGTTCCATAGTAATTGTCCTTGAATAATGACCCGAGTACACACAATCCATCTGTGTGGTTTCACCCTCCACAGTGATGTGGTGATGTCTAGTGATTTGGCAGGCCTTGATAAAGCCTGTGTCACACACATTTAATTTATGATTTCCAGTTAGTATGGACTCTCTGATGTTGATTAATGCTAGAATTCATGATGATGGTTTGCCATACACAGTTTGTAGGGACTCTCATGAATGAATTCTCTGATGCTGTGCAAGGTCGGAATTGTGACTAAAGACCTTAATGCACAGGGTGCATTTGTAAGGCTTCTCTCCAATATGAATTCTATGGTGATTGGTGAGGGAAGACTTGTGAGTGAAGATCTTGCCACATTCTTTACACTCATGAGATTTCTTCTCAGTATGGATTGCAAGATGGGCAGTAAGGCCTGAACACCCTCGAAATGCTTTGCCACATTTATTACATCTGTAAGGCCTCTCTCCAGTATGAATTATTTGATGTCTTGTAAGGTATGACGCTTGATTAAAGACCTTGCCACATTCATTACATTTGTAAGGCTTCTCTCCTGTATGAATTTTCTGATGGCATACGAGGTTTGAACTCCGACTGAAGACCTTGCCACATTTGTTACATTTGTAAGGCTTCTCTCCAGTATGAATTCTACGATGACTGGTTAGAGAAGACTTGTACCTGAAGACTTTGCCACATTCTTTACATTCGTAAGGTTTCTCTCCACTATGGATTAGAAAATGGGCAGTAAGGTCTGAAAACTCTCTAAACGCTGTGCCACATTTATTACATTTGTAAGGTTTCTCATCAGTATGAATTTTTCGATGTCGTATAAGGTCTGATTTCTGACTAAAGATCTTGCCACACTGATTGCATCCGTAAGGTCTCTCTCTAGTATGAATTCTCTGATGAGAGGTCAGTAAACACTTGCGCCCAAACACCTTGTCACATTCTTTACATTTGTAAGGTTTCCTTCCAGTGTGAATTAGCTGATGGGTTATGAGGCTGGAACGCACTGAAAATGCTTTGCCACATTCTTTACATTTGTAAGGTTTCTCACCAGTATGAACTGTTTGATGTTCTGCTAGATATGAATGGCGACTAAAGACCTTGCCACATTTATTACAACTGTAAGGTTTCTCTCCAGTATGAATTTTTTCATGTCGTACAAGGTGTGCAATTTGATTGAAGACCTTGTCACATTCATGACATTTGTAAGGCTTCTCTCCTGTATGAATTCTTTGATGTTGTGCAAGTTTTGAACTGCTTCGAAAGACCTTGTCACATTCATGACATTTGTAAGGTTTCTCTCCAGTATGAATTCTTTGATGTTGTGAAAGGTTTGAATTGCTACTAAAGAGCTTGCCACATTCATGACATTTGTAAGGCTTCTCTCCAGTATGCATTCTTCGATGTATCACAAGCTTTGAACTGCAACTAAAGACCTTGCCACATTCATTGCACTGGTAAGGATTATCTGCATTACGGATTACTTGATGGTTAGAAAGCCTTGCAGATGCTCTAAAGACTTGGCCAAGCTCATTACATTTATAAGCTTTTTCCCTAATGTGTGCTTTCTGTTCTTGTGGAAGTAATGGAGCATCATCAAAATTATTTCTATGTTTATTTAAAAGGTGGGATTTGACACTGGAAGAAATTTTTTCAAGCAGTGAAACTGAGAAGTTGTCACTGATGAGTTTTTCAATATGCTTAGACCCAGAAATTTTCCTTTCAGCTTGAAATAGCTGCAGATCATTCAGATGTAACTGAGAAGTGAATCCAAGTTGACTTTTACAAGGCTTGTTTCCTGCATTACTTCCCAATTTAGAGCTCCTCTCTAAAACAGAAAGAAAAGAATGGAACTTCAACCCATGATAATGGCATCTTTAGTGTCTGACAGAGGGTCCAAATTCTGCCTCACCTAACTCAGACATTGGTAGGAGTTTCAGCATATTGTGTATATCATGCTGGCAGTGCAGAAAACAGAAGGAACTGAGGTGATGCATTGGAGCAGTGGGGAATCTGCAGGAGTCAAGAGAATTATGGGTAAATCTGAAAGAGATTATGAGCAGAGAAATACAACAGAAACTGAAAGCTTCTGGGAAGAAGCAGGGATGAGCCTCTTAGGGAAAATCAGAAAGCCGAGAGCAGCTGTATAGACATTAATAATGGTACTTCCACAAACCAGAAAAATCATATCCCCAGAAAAGGACTGAGTGTTCCCACATGTAGGAAGCTAAAGGCCCAAGAGATGTGACCAACTCAGCATTCCACTGGAGAATATATGATCAAACAGCAAACTGTTTATCATGAATGCAGGATATGGGCAAACTCACGACTGTACCTGCCACCAGAAGATTTGCTGAAGGTAATCACTCCCTGGTGCCGTGCTCATTGAAATTATCTACTGGGACATCTAGAGCCTATTGTTTGAAGAATGCAGTATTGCAAGCCTGCTGCAAATTAAGCCCCTGACCAATAATCACCACACCCCTTTCCCTATCTCCTTTACCCAATAAAATGCAAAGGGCTCTAAAGCTCAGGGTCCTTGTTTAATAGAAGCCAGGAGCCCCCAACCCCTTCTTCCAAATATACTCCTTTGTCTTTTATTCTCACATTTGCCCCCTTTGTTCAGTCCCCCAAGGTCTGTGCAGGTGGCAACTGGTGACCCAGAACAGGGACTCCAAGGATGTCTACAAGTGGCCTCCGAACACAGGACTTTGAGGACACAAAGAAGGTTCTGCTGGAGCAGAGGAACTGAAATTGACAATGTGAATGCGGAACCCTGGATGAGTATGCTGGCAGCAGATATAAGGTCAGTGCCCTAAAGAGGTACTAAGAGCGATACAAGGTCACTGCTCTAAAGTACTGGGAACGGTAAGTTTTCTGAATCAGGGTAACATGGGGCAGAATTTTTCTGCTGAAGAAAAACACTATGTGCAGTTGTTTAATCTATTGAGACAGTCTGGAGCTCAGGTTAATTCACAGACATTAAGCCTCTGTAGGAGATTATTATGCATAACCCATGGTTTCCACAGGCAGGCGCTCTTGATGTGGAAACCTAGGACAGAGCAGAAGGATTTTAAAAGGCTCATCATAAAGGTCTTAAAGTTGATTCTTCTGTCTTCTCCACGTGGAGTCTAGTTTGTACTGTTCTGCCATTATCTCATTGTTCTGCTGGGCAGCAGGTTGAGTCTAAAAATCTGAATCTGTTGTCCCACCCACAGATCCAATTGAAAATAAAAAACACGAGAGGGAAGATAAAAATTGTTTTTTACCACCCCCTTCAGTTGCAGGAACAACTGTACCACTTCCTTTGGGAGCAGAAATAGAGACCCCAGTACAAAGAATTTTACACTCTGCTGCCACAGCTGAAGAGCCCTTAGGACCCTGCACTTTTCCTATTTCCATAAGGCCTGATCCAATCTGCACCAGTTTATTCATGAAAATACCCTGCTAGAGTTTAGTTGTTGAAGGAATTAAAAACGACTGTAGTTAATAATGGAATACTGAACTCACTCACTTTAGGATTGCTAGAATCCGTATTCGGTGCTATGTGCCTTCTACTTTTTGATGTAAAATATTTGGCTCAAACTTGTCTGCTAGTGCATATCTGACATGGAATTTAAACTAGCAAGAACTGTGCAGACCAAGCTAGACAGAATCTTGCCGCTTGTCAAGGAGACATTACAGAGGATATGCTATTGGGTAATGACCCTTATTCAGACCTGGAACATTAAATGGCACTCCCAGATCCTGCTTATCAGCAGTGATCACAGGCTGCTAAGTGCATATGGGTCACAATTCCAGAAGTGGGAGTCCCAGTACAATCCTTTTTGCATATCATGCAAGGGTTGTAGGAGCCCTATGCGCAATTTCTTGCAAGATTACAAGAGGCAGTGAAGCGTCAAATTCCTCACACTGCTGCTGCCGAAATGTTAACCTTAACTTTAGCTTTTGAGAAGGCAAACATGGATTGTAAATGTGCACTGGCACCTGTAAAGTGTACAAAAAATGTGGGAAATTTTCTCAGAGCTTGTCAGGATGTAGGAACTGAGCTTCATCGCTCTTCAATGTTAGCTGAAGCATGGCTAATTTAGTACTTGACAAATCTAAAAGCAGCAAAGGATCAAACCCTAAAGTGGAAAAATGTTATACCTGCAGAAAAACCAGACATTGAAAAAAGGAATGCCGCCACATTTCAGGACAGAAAGGACCTTACAATGCAGTGCCCCCCTCCAGTGGAAAAAACGGCAGGACTCTGTCCTCACTGTAACAAACGAAATCACTGGGCTAATCAGTGCCACTCAAGGTTTCATCAGAATGGCACCCCGCCCCCCCAGGTTGGGAAACAAGAAGGGGGCCTGGACCCAGGCACCTCAAACAATGAGGTCATTCTTAGTTCAGACCACAACCCCATTTCAGGGGTGGGTCCCAGGAGAAACATTGATTCCCTCACCCCAGAAACACCAGGAAGTACAGGATTAGATCTCCCAGTCAGAGAAATAACAGTAGTTGGTGGAGACAAACCTACCAAAATTCCCACTGGCATTTGGGGACATTTACCAACACGATACATGGGACTAATTTTAGGCAAAAGCCACCTTAACTTGCAAGGCATCACTGTAGTCCCAGGACTGATTGACTCCGATTATGAAGGAGAAATTCAAGTAGTTTTAATGTTATAAGATCTTTGGGTTTTTGAACCGGGAGAATATACTGCTCAGCTATTGCTTAGTCCCTGCAAATTACACCTGTCTTCACAAAACGAGAAACGAGGAAATAAAGGCTTTGGGAGCACAATTACATGGGAAATCTATCCCAACCCACAGCCTCTAACAGACCCACCTGCGTAGTACAAATTAAAGGAAAGAAATTGTATGGGTGAATGGACACAAGAGCTGATGTGTCAGTAATATCCAGTAAAGACTGGCACCCAGCATGGTCTCTGAGACTACCTCCACATCCCTAGTGGGAGTAGGAGCAGCTAAAAGTGTTCAACAGAGTGCTGAGATTTTACCTTGTCTTGGTCCGGATGGACAAGCACGTACTTTCCAGCCTTATGTTGCAAATACAGCCATCAATTTACAGGGTCAAGACTTACAGCATGGGATGAGAGACTTACGAATGAAAACTTTGGTAACCCAGGATTTAAAATGTTGAAGGACATGGGATATCAGAGTAGAAAAGGCTTAGGGAAATTCCTACAAGGAAACCCTAATCCGTTATCAGTAACTGGAAAAACAGAAAAGGGCTAGGACGTCAGGATTTCTGACAGGGGTCATTGATATTTCTCCTCCACCCACTGCCTTACCATTAGAATGGCTTAGTGACAAACCTGTGTAGGTGGACCGATGGCCCTTAACACAGGAGAAGCTAGATTGACTTCAACTGTTGGTAAAAGAACAATTGAACGCAGGACATATACAGCAGTCAGTCCCTGGAATTCACCAGTATTTGTTCCAAAAAAGTCTGGAAGATGGTGATTGCTGCATGATTTGAGAGCTATTAATGCACAAATTAAACCAATGGGTACATTCCAGCACGGTTTAACCTTCCCCGGCAGCCACAGACTGGCCTCCTGTAGTAATAGATTTCAAGGATTGTTTCTTTACCATTACACGAGAAGGATAAGCCTCAATTTGCCTTCTCTGTGCCTTCTGTTAATCATAGAGAACCTGTTTCTTGCTATCAATGGAAAGTTTTACTTCAAGGCTTGCTTAACAGTCCTACATTATGTCAGCATTTTGTGGGAAGAGCATTAGAGGAGCCTCAAAATATGTTTCCCACTGCGTATATCATTCATTTTATGGATGATATTCTTTTGGCCGCTCCTACAGATCAAATTTTACATCAATTATTCAGAGATGTAATGCAAGCTCTTGTTAAATGGAATCCCAAAATTGTTCCAGAGAAAGTGCAAATAACTTCCCCATACCATTGTGAAGGAAATATTGTTACAGAGAGGAGTGTACGGCCTCAGAAAACAGTTCTTGGTAAAGACACATTATAGACTTTAAATGATTTTCAACAATTACTAGGAGATATTAATTGGCTACACCCAATGCTAGGTATTGCCACCTATCAACTTACACATCTTTACCAAACCCTGCAAGGAGAGTCTTCCTTAAATTCCCCATGGCAATTAAGAGGCTGAAGAAGAATTATGGCTTGTAGAGCAAATGCTTCAGCAGAGACATGCCTCCTGGCTACAGCTACAGAAACCTTTGCTTTTGTTTATTCTCCCTACCCCCTATTTCCAATAGAACTTTTAGGTAGGCCAATGCTTAAATAAATCTGTAACAGTAATACATAAACACAAAGGGGAAGACATAGGGAGCCGATGGCCCGAGAGACATGACCAACTCAGCATTCCACTGGAGGCTTTATGACCAAACAGCAAACTATTTATCATGAATGCAGGATGTGGGCAAACTCATGACTGCGCCTGCCACCAGAAGGTTTGCTGAAAGCAATCATTCCCTGGTGCTGTGCTCATTATCTACTGGGACATCTTGAGCCTATTGTTGAAAGAATGCAGTCTTGTAAGCCTGCTGTAAATCAAGCCACTGACTGACAACCACCACCCCCTTCTCCCTCTAACCTTTACCCAATAAATTGTGAAGGGCTCTAAAGCTCAGGGCCCTTGTTTACTAGAAGCAAGGAGCCCCCTGACCTTTTCTTCCAAATATACTCTATTGTCTTTGTCTTTTATTCCCACGTTTGCTCCCTTTGTTCAGTCCCCCAAGGTCCATGCAGGTGGCACCCACATCCTTTACAACAGGTTGATTTGTAAAGGTCTCACCCTGTACAATTCTTAGACAAAAGAACTGGAACAGTCAGTGCAGTGGCTCATGCCTGTAATCCCAGCACTTTGGGAAACCAAGGCAGGCTGGACAACTTGAGGTCAGTAGTTAGAGACCTGGCTGGGCATGGTGGCTGATGTCTATAATCCCAGCACTTTTGGAGGCTGAGATGAGTGGATCACCTGAGGTCAGGAGTTCGAGACCAGCCTGACCAATAAGGTGAAACCCCGTCTCTACTAAAAATACAAAAATTAGCCAGGCGTGGTGGTGTGCACCCAGAGTCTCAGCTACTCAGGAGGCTGAGACAAGACAATTACTTAAATCTGGGAGGTGGAGGTTGAAGTGAGCCAAGATCACACCACTGCGCTCCAGTCTGGGCAACAAAGACTCTGTGTCAAACAAGAAAAAAAAAAAAAAAAAGAACGGGAAGAAGTGGTTGTTTTAGCAAACCTAAAACAAAAATTACAAGGCCTACATAAGGACATGGAAATATGGCTAAAATTATAATTAAAAAAATTTTTCCACAAACCCGACCTAGAAAAACGCAGCCTTCTGATTACTTGACAAACTGAAAGCAACTTTTTTTTTTTTTTTTGAGACGGAGTCTCACTCTGTCGCCCAGGCTGGAGTGCAATGGCGCGATCCTGGCTCACTGCCAGTTCCGCCGCCTCCCGAGTTCAAGCCATTCTCCTGCCTCAGCCTCCCTAGAAGCTGGGACTACAGGCGCCCGCCACCATACCCGGCTAATTTTTTTTTTTTTTTTTTTTTTTAGTAGAGACGGGGTTTCACTGTGTTCGCCAGAATGGTCTCGATCTCCTGACCTCGTGATCCGCCCGCCTCGGCCTCCCAAAGTACTGGGATTACAGGCTTGAGCCACCGCGCCCAGCCGAAAGCAACTGTCTTAAGATGCTTAACGAGCTAAAACATAAATGAGATAGACAACTAAATGAAATCAGGAAAACGATGCATGAAAAAGACTATCATGGCAGGTGCCTGTAATCCCAGCTACCTGTGAGGCTGATGCAGGAGAATCGCTTAAACCCAGGAGGGGGAGGTTGCAGTGAGCCAATATCGTGCCATTGCACTCCAGCCTGGGCAACAAGAGTGAAACGCCATCTCAAAAAAAAAAAAACAGAAACTTGACCATTCTAACTAAAATGAACCCAAATACATTCATACAGAGACATACTATAAAGTAATTATCAAAAGTCAAAAAAAGACAAAGACAAAATCTTGACAGTAGCAACAAAAAAGAGACTTGTCAGACAATAGGAAACTGTCAGATTATATGTATTTTCCAGCAGACATCTCCAGGCTAGAAGGCAGTGAGGTGACATACCGACAGTACTTAAAGAAAAACAGGCAAAACAGCAATGAAGAATATTACACTTAGCAAATCTCACCTGCAAAAATAAAGGCGAATTTTAGACTTTCCTAAAGAAAGCCTGAGGAAGTTAATTAGTATTCTAGACCTGTCCAAGAAGAAATGCTGAAACGAGGATTCAAGATGAAATGAAAGCACTCCGGATAGTATCTTTAACCCAAACGAAAATATAAAGGTCATCATAGGCAGGGCGCGGTGGCTCACGCCTGTAATCCCAGCAATTTGGGAGGCCGAGGTGGGTGGATCACCTGAGGTCAGGAGCTCCAGACGAGCCTGGCCAACATGGTGAAACCCCATTTCTCCTAAAAATACAAAAACTAGCTGGGCATGGTGTCTGTAATCCCAGCTACTCGGGCGGCTGTGGCAGGAGAATCACTTGAATCCAGGAGGCAGAGGTTGCAGTGAGCCAAGATCCTGCCATTGCATGCCAGCCTGGGCAACAGAGAGAAACTCCATCCCCTAAAAATAAAAATAAAAAGCTCATCATAAAAGGTCAACAAATGATCAAATACAGAAACATGTATTGTTGCACTTTTCATTTGTAACTTGACTTTTAATTCTTTCCTACAATTTAAAAGACACAATCAGGCCAGGTACAGTGGCTCATGCCTGTAATTCCAGCACTTTGGGAGGCCAAGGCAGGTGGATCACTTGAGGTCAGGAATTGGAGAGCAGCCTGGCAAACATGGAAAAAACCTGTCTCTACTAAAAATACAAAAATTAGCTGGGGATGGGGATGAGTGCCTGTAATCCCAGCTACTCAGGAGGCTGAGGCAGGAGAATCACTTGGACCAGGGAGGCAGAGGCTGTAATGAGCCGAGATCAGCCTGGGAGATAGAAGGAGACTCCATCTCAAAAAAAAAAAAAAGAAACCACTCTCATTTAAACAGCATTAAAAACATATGTTAATGGGAACATAAAATATGTAGGATTAATTTCTGCCAGTAATAACAGAAAGCGAGAACACAGTTGTTAAGCAGAGCTTTGAGTACCTAATCAAAGATAAGCTGTTAACATTTAAAATAGAATGTTTTGGGCTGGGTGAAGTGGCTCACACCTGTAATCCCAAGCACTTTGGGAGGCTAAGGGAGGATAATCACATAAGGCCAGGAGTTCGAGACCAGCCTGCCCAACATGGAAAAATCCCATCTCTATTCAAAGTACAAAAATTAGCCAGGCGTGGTGGTGCACGGCTGTAATCCCAGCTACTCCGGAGGTGGAGGCATGTAATGTTGAAATTAACAAAAGAAAAAAAATGTATTTTTTTTTTTTTCGAGACAGGGTCTCACTCCATCACCCAAGCCAGGGTGCAATGGCGTAATCTTGGCTCACTGCAACCTCTGCCTCCTGGATTCCAGCGATTCTCCTGCCTGAGCCTCCTGAGTAGCTGGGATTACAGGCACCTGCCACCACACCCAGTTGATTTTTGTTATTTTAGCAGAGGCAGCGTTGCACCATATTGGCCAGACTGGTCTTGAACTCCTAGCCTTAAGTGATCTGCCTGCCTCGGCCTCCCAAAGTGCTGGGATTACAGGCATGAGACACCGTGCCCAGACAAAAGAAGAAAAATTTAAAGATCCACAAATATGTGTCAATTAAACAACACACTTTGCTGGTTACAGTGGCTCACACCTATAATCCCAACACTTTCGGAAGCTGAGGCAGGCAGACTGCTTGAGCCCAGGAGTTCAAGACCAGCCTGGGTAACATGGTGAAACCCCATCTCCACAGAAAATACAAAAAATTAGCCAGGCATGGTGGCGTACACCTGTAGTCCCAGCTATTCAGGAGGCTGTGGTGGGAGAATCACTAAAGCCCAGGAAGTCCAGGATGCAGCAAGCCGTAATCGCGCCACTACACTCTGGCCTGGGCGACCCAAGAGAGATCCTATCTCCAAGAAGAAATAGGAAAATAAAGAAAAATATCTGTTCAGAACTCACAAGATTTCAACTTTTGTTTTCTCACAGAATTCTCCCACTTGCAGGGAGTTTCCCAAATACTATATAATAGGGTGGCTTTGCAGGGCACAGTGGCTCATGGCTGTAATCCCAACACTTTGGAAGAGCAAGCCAGGGGGATCCCTTAAGTCCAGGACTTCAAGGCTGCAGTGAGCTATGATTGCCACTGCTCTAGTGTGGATGACAGAGTGAGACCCTGTCTCAAAAAATAAAAAATATGGGGCCTCCACTCTGCCCACCCGAGCTCTCACCTGTGTTCACATCTTTGATGCATTCCCTGCCATCTGGATTGTTTGCTATTTTCTCTTCACTCTGCAGAATCCAGGGATCTTTCTTTTGCTCTAACGTGGAGATAACACTCAGGTCAGGCAGACAGATTCCTATTTACAAAAGAAAGAATAAATGTGTGCTGTGGCATCTCCCAAGTCCAAGCTCTATATTTAGGGAGGAGAGAGGATATTACTAATAAGTCAAAAATAGTATTTAGGCCAGGCACGGTGGCTCAAGCCTGTAATCCCAGCACTTTGGGAGGCCAAGACGGGCAGATCACAAGGTCAGGAGATCGAGACCATCCTGGCTAACACGGTGAAACCCCGTCTCTACTAAAAAAATACAAAAAAAACTAGCCGGGCAAGGTGGCGGGCGCCTGTAGTCCCAGCTATTCAGGAGGCTGAGGCAGGACAATGGCATAAACCCGGGAGGCGGAGCTTGCAGTGAGCCGACATCCGGCCACTGCACTCCAGCCTGGGCGATAGAGCGAGACTCCGTCACAAAAAAAAAAAAAAAATACAAAAATTATCCAGGCACAGTGGCAGGTGCCTATAATCCCAGCTATTTGGGAGGCTGAGGCACGAGAATTGATTAAACACAGGAGAGAGAGGTTGCAGTAACCCAAGCTCACGCCACTGCACTCCAGCCAGGGTGACAGAACAAAACTCCATCTCAAAAAAAAAAAAAAATATATAGATGTCACTGTGAGGAAAATATATTCAACATAGAGGAAAATCTTAAGGCCAAAAAATTATGTATCCTTTATGTAAAGTCCTCTTTCCCTCTTCCTCTGTCCTCACTCCCTGTTCTGAAGTAGGAGGGAAGGAGGGTCTCTCTCCTTGCTTGGGGCCTCAGGTCACAAGGGATGATCTAATAATGGGACTCATGGTGGGGCTTGCCACACCTGGTAACAATGTGACTCGGAATGGGAGCTTTGGGTCACACAGAATCCTTGGAAGCTGAGACCCAACAACCCACTATGCCTACAGGGTGGGTCCCCAAGGGAAACCCCAAACACAGAGGTTCGGGGGAGCACCCAGTCAGTGCTCCACACATGCTGTCACACATGGATGCTGGGAAACGAATGCTGCCCTGACTCCGTGGGGATAGGACCAGGGAAGCTCCACATTTGGTACTTTCTTAGTCTCTACACCATGTGCTGCTTCCTTTGGTTGATTTTTATCTGGGCCCTTTAGATGTAATAAACCATAGCTGTATCAAATTTGAGGGTGTATTGGAAACTCCCAAACTTGCAACAGGTATCAGTGCTGAAGGCAGCATTGAGGATAGTTCTCTTGAACTTCTCCCCTGACTAAGCTCGTACAACTTTCTCACAAGATTAGCAGGTAGAACATATTTCCTCAATGAAACTCTAAAATCTATTCAATGTAGTTTTTGTTAAGAATTGGAGTGGGGAACTGAAAAGTCTCTGGCAAGGATGTGAAACAGAGATGTCTGCGTGGTTCATTAAAGACAACCAGCGCAGTGGAGGGAGGGCTGGCGGGCTTCCCTGCGGGCCCATGCCCCACTCAGCCCTGTGCTAGGAAAGGCAGGCCATCACTAGGGAACAAGGCCCCAGGGGTGCCACCAGGGATGACCCCTCTGCACACATCCCGGACACTCCTCCTTGCTAACAAAGCATGAAATTCTCTCTGTCAAGATGTTTATTGCAGTAAATGTTCACTGAGATGCAAACATATTCATATGAATCAGTAAAAAGTAATTCCTCAGATTTTTATTTCCCTTAGCAACTAAGGCCAGCCAAGTTCAGCGGAACAGAAGTTTTATGAGGAGGACCAAGAAGAGGTAACCTAAAAGCCAAGAGTGACTTCAGGGAGAACACAGTCTGACAGGAAGGCCAAGTACAGCAGGGAGGCTAAGGAGGCAAGAGGGACAGGCGACAGAGGCAGGGGCCAAAGACAAGACCCATTGGCTCAGTTTTTTGGGAGGCAGGCCCAGACCTAAAAAAAGGATGGCAGTGCTCTCTCTTCTCCTTCCACACATCCTGGCTGTGACTCTCAAGCTAACACAACTGCAATACTGTTCACACAGGTTTGCAAGGATACCCTGTGAATGCAGTTACTGTTTACCCATGTATATAGCAGGGCCCCTAAGAAAACGTTTATTGTGAATCTCCAGTCCTTTTCCTCAGAGCAACCCCAGAAGTCCACTTCCTTAGTGGCCAGGCCCCTGCGGACATCTCTGGAAGCCCAGGATATCCTGGAGACCAGCGCTCAGAATGACAAGCAAGGTCCCCTCAGCCGACCAGACAAGCTTCCACATACGCAGGTGCAGATTCTATAACCACCTCCTATCGAGGTGGAAAATCCACAACGGCAAAGAGGCGCTCCTCGTTTTCAAGTTGACACACAAGCATCTATCTGTCCCCTGGAGACAGCTGGCCCTCCTCTTCCAGAAGAGATGGGGCTCAGCTATCCTCAGGCCTCCACCCACTCTCCAGCTCTGACCTCCCAGCCCTTTCGGCCACCTCCTCACCACCATGTCTTCACTCCATTAGACTTGTCTCAATCTGGGCTCAGAGGCCCTAATCAAATCTGGCATCTCCTTAGCTCTCTTTCAGTCTGGCTGCCTCCCATGAGGCTGGCTGATCAACAGCTTTCTGCTTTAAATACTACGGAAGCAAACAGATCAACTTATATTTATTTTCAAACACGTATGCATACAATGAGAATTTAATTCTGTGTGTGAAAGAATATTGTTAAATGACAGTTGAATGTGTGGTACCTGTTTCAGAAAGGATTCCAGGGCTGAAAGTGCAGCTTTTTTCAACTCTACATTTGTGTGGGCACACCACTTTAACAAGACTTCAAATAGAGACACGTAGTTGTCCAGAAGGCAGGTGCTAAACTGAGATGCATGCAGGGCAAATAGGCGCAAGCCAGCTGCAAATGCAAAAGCCATTATATTTAAAATCAGACGACATAAGACAGAACAGAAAACCAAAAAACCTGCAGGGATATGTCAAAGTCAAGACTGTGGTCAGGAAGATCTAGTACCATTACACTACAGTAACCCAGGGATCCCTGTCAGCCTCTAACGCTGCCAATCAACAGGCCCAACTTCACTAACAAATCCCAATACAAGGGTCAGAAGTGGAATCAGGATTCATTGAGGCAAAGGCAGAATCGAACAGCCTGGATCCCCTGAAAGATATCCTAAAATAAAATGATTTCAACCATGTAACCTGAGTATCACCATTTCAGCGAGCTTACTAAGTCACCGAAAGCCTCCCTGTAAATAACTGTGTGTGAAACATCACAGATGTTATCACATTTGCTTTCATTCAAAGTTTAAGCAAAAGCTTACCTGAGATGTTAATTTAGTAATCTAAAATATTATACCTCATTATAAACAGAATCCTACCTGAGGGCACAGCATATCTCTTCAGATCAATCTATTTTAGAAAAAAAAAAATTCACCATCAGTATTTGAAAGACTGTACTGTAAAGGCATTAGAATAATATTAATAGTAATATTAATCCTACCTGAGGACGAATTGCCTTTAGTACAAAATTAAAAATCTCCCTTGATGTCTGGGGATCTAGGGAAATACCAAGAAGCCTCTGTTACAAACTGTAATAACAGTATCACATGACACACTTTACAGACAGGTTGACACCTATATTAACCCCATTAGTCTCTTGTGAATTCAGGAGAAACATCTTTCATCATTCCATCTAGCTAAAGTTGCAAGTTATTACTGCTGCACAGTTAGGACTGCGAGAAAACAGAAAGAAAATCTGTAATAACAAAGACATGGTTTAAGCACCAACCCATCACTTACAAGCTCTGAGAGATTTAAACACCGACTCATCACTTACAAGCTCTGTTAGATAATTTCTCAGAGCCTCGATTTTCTTATTTGCAATAGGGACAGTATATACCTTTCTTTTAGGATAGTTTGGAGGATTAAATAAAATAACTTACTCATGGCCAAACATACCATTTCTCCCCAATACACCCAGGCATTTACTCAACACGTAGTACATGTAAGAAGAAGAAAAAAAAAAAAAAAAA
>NC_037687.1:29239759-29262428 GCF_003255815.1 Theropithecus gelada | reverse complement strand
AGCCTCCCAAAGTGCTGGGAGGCTGAGACGGGTGGATCACGAGGTCAGGAGATCGAGACCATCCTGGCTAACACAGTGAAACCCCGTCTCTACTAAAAAATACAAAAAAAAAAAACTAGCCGGGCGAGGTGGCGGGCGCCTGTAGTCCCAGCTACTCGGGAGGCTGAGGCAGGAGAATGGCGTGAACCCGGGAGGCGGAGCTTGCAGTAAGCTGAGATCCGGCCACCACACTCCAGCCTGGGTGACAGAGCGAGACTCCGTCTCAAAAAAAAAAAAAAAAAAAATTTTTTTAATCAGCCAGGTAGAGGGACAGGCCCATAGTCCTTCTACTCCAGAGGCTGAGATGGGAGGATTGCTGGAGCCCAGGGGTTTGAGGTTATGGTGAACTATGACTGTGCCACTGCATGCCAGCTTGGGTGACAGAGCAAGACTTTGTCTCTAAAAATTAAATGAAAAAATAACTAGATTTAGAAACAGAGAAGTCACTGATGACTCAGATAAAAAAAAGGAGCAGAGGAGTGGTTGATGTCAAAACCTGATTGGATGCGGTCAGGCAAGAAGTGGGGGAAAGAGAGAGAGACAGCTTAAACAAGATTTTGGTATATTGTGCTCTTACATGAAGCACAGAGAAGGCAGACTTACTGCAAGTAAAAATGTAGCTAATACTTTGTTTTTTCTTTTGAGGATGAAATAGTGGGAAAAATAAAGGGGTGTGTGTGTGTTTTAATGGGCAACAGCTCCATCTGGGTACAATGACCAAAATAATTCCCTTGAAATAAAAATTGATGACACTGTGGAGGAGGGGTGCCATGGCATCAGGAGAGTGTGAATGGGGCTGGCCTCTGGCACACAGTCTCAGCGTCAGCAGCAGCCAGGAGCAGGGACAGACAACTCCCTGTGAGTAAGAACACAGCCCTAGAGACAGGTGGGTGGGCCTATTGGAAAATTGGAAAATTCTTGCCCTTACTGTTTGAGACAGGAAAAAAAACCACAGTTTTTACTACTCTCACACCCAAGAGAATACCTCACTTCTAGTGATCCAAATGTGTGTGTGACTGTTCCTACACTAACCAGTTAAACTGAGTAAAATTACAGAACACCCAGGTGCTGTCTGATGAAGAATTGCTTGTTGGTGACAAGTAATTCCCATATGATTTTGGTGAGCAGAGATGAGGCATTCTGGGTGCCGTGCTCTGTATTGTATTCACTGTGAGCACAAAAACCACTTTAGTTTTTCCTATCTTATACACTTGCTCACGCCCTAGTCCATCCAAAGAAAAGAGAAGAGAGTGAACCACACCTGAATGAGCCAAGTCACCGCCCCCTAGCAGAATACAGATTACAAGCCGAAGCTAACCTCTGATGCCAGGAATTATAAAACGCACATGCCTTAGAAATAGTGTTCCAATTCTCATCTTCATCTGTGGTTTTTTTTTTTTTTTTTTTTTTGAGATGGAGTCTTGCTCTGCCACCTAACCTGGAGTGCAGTGACGCAATCTCAGCTCACTGCAACCTCTACCTCCCAGGATTAAGCAATTCTCCTGCCTCAGCCTCCTGAGTAGCTGGGATTACAGGCCCAGGCCACCAGGCCCAGCTAATTTTTGTATTTTTACTAGAGACAGTGTTTCACCATGTTGGCCAGACTGGTCTCACTCAACTCCTGACCTCAAGTGATCTGCCCACCTCAGCCTCCCAAAGTACTGGTATTACATGTACACAGCCCCTAGCCTCATGTATTTTAAACAGATTTTATATTATAGAGAAATTAATACGTCACAATTCAATCATAATTTCCAATCAACTCACCACTCATCTGTAATCAGTGTCCCCCTTTCTTTTTTTTTTTTTTTTTTTTGAGACGGAGTCTCGCTCTGTCACCCAGGCTGGAGTGCAGTGGCCGGATCTCAGCTCACTGCAAGCTCTGCCTCCTGGTTTCATGCCATTCTCCTGCCTCAGCCTCCCGAGTAGCTGGGACTACAGACGCCCGCCACCTCGCCCGGCTAGTTTTTTCATATTTTTTTTAGCAGAGACGGGGTTTCACCGTGTTAGCCAGGATGGTCTCGATCTCCTGACCTCGTGATCCGCCCGTCTCGGCCTCCCAAAGTGCTGGGATTACAGGCTTGAGCCACCGCGCCCGGCCCAAGTGTCCCCCTTTCCTCACTACTGTTTCCCTCCCTCATTCTGTACATATCTCTCATTCTCATCTTTTTTCCCTAGCTGTTTTTTACCTCTTTATTTTTCCCTAGGATTGTGTTCATCTTGAGTCCCTCCTCTTCTCTTTGTCCCATTCTTCTTTCTATTCTTTCTCTCCCGCCTGTTCTGATCCATTTTTACAACTTGTTTCACCTCGATTCCTCTTTCTGCCCAATCTTTCACTGTCCCTAATCTCCATATATTTCTGCCTCTTTCCTCCCACATTTTGGCTCCCCTTGGGCTCTCCCTGTTAAATTCAATCTTCGATGTTACACAACCCTGTCCCCACTCTCTGGCACCCTCAGATCCCAGGCCTCCCCCTGCTGTGGTTCTCCCTCTGTTCTCCTTGTGACCAGCTACCCGCTCTGGCTGTCCCAGCGCCACGCTGCTCTATCTGACCTGGCTCCAAATCCCTCCTCCTCTCCCCTACTCTCTGTCTGAGAAGCCTTCCCTATCTTGTTGAACTTCATCTTTCTACGGACCCAGGTTTTGTCTATCTTTTTAGTTACTTTTCTCCCCCTGCTTTTTTCTCGGCACCTTCTTTCACTGTGTCGCCGCGAACCCCTCACTCACCTTCTACTTTGCCGTCTGTCAATGGTTCTCTCATTCTTCATTTCTCTTTCAAAATTTCTCTATTTCCTCTGACTCGTTCCCATCTCTTCTTCTCCACACATTCACAGGGAGGGGATTGGAATAAGATGCCCATCTCCGGAAAAGCTCATTTTCGGTGGGCTGGAAGCTGGCTCGAGAGAACACTGGATGTCAGGAGACTGAAGTCACTCCCCACATTCGGGGTCAGGAGAACCAGTGGCTGGGAAAGGGAGGCCTGGGGAACAGAGGGTCCAGATTAAGGAGGAAAAAGGCAGGAGTGGGTCAGAAGAGGGGTGGAGTCTGCAGAAACCAGGTCCGGGCAGAGGACGCGGCCTCTCGTGCCCCGTTGGGGCGCTGAGCTCCAGCGGGCAAGAAGGGTGAGGCTGGGGGAACGGACAGTGAGGATTTTACATGGTGCGGGGCGTGTGTAGGGGTTACTAAAGGACTTGAAGCAGGAAAAGCCCACGATAGGAGGTGTCTACGCGGGCATATGACAAAAAGATCGGGCACAGGACCAGCCTCCAAGCGATTTTAACAGCAGAAAGCGACTCCCAGACTCTCAAAGGACGTCTGAATTTACTCGGGATGGGGGAAGCAGTGCTGCGATTTCAAGGTCTGCACGCCCCTAAGATTCCGGGTATAGAAGCGCAGAAGAACGGGGTAGCCTAGACTTAATATAGACAAAAGGAAACTCACGCGCTGCTGCGAAACAGTTCCTCCATGCGATCGGCTTCCGGGTCTACCGGAAACTGTGCTCTAGGCATTCACCCCCAACGGTCCGCTTCCGGGTTTGCGGGAAATTGCGCGCGCATCCTAGAGGCCGGACTGGCTGGGACCACGGCGGACCGGGACAAGGCCTGGGCGGGGCCTGCGCTTCTGTTCGCCTGACTGGCCGCGCCTGTTTTCAGGGTTTTGGAGGCAAGATCCGCTTAGAGATCTGAAAAGGATCTTGCCTGCGCAGAGCAAAATCGGTTGTTGATTACATCCACGAAAATTCCTTCTATTAAAATGAATTTCAAGTCCCACCTACCCTGGAAGCAGAGAGAGAAGAGAGAGAGTAAAGAGAGAGAAAGAGAAAACAAAGAGAAGTTAAAAAAGAGAAAACCAAGAAAGAAAGAGAGAAAACACGAAAATAAATGGACAAGAAAGAAAAGGAGGAAAGGGAAGGGAGGAAGGGAAGCGAAACTTTAGGAATTGAATTAACACACTTTGGAATTGTCTGTGAAGGGGATGCAAGCTAAAATGTGAAATGCAAAACCCTGCCAGGGTAGAATGTTCTGTTTCATGCCAATGTCCCACCGAAGATATACACTTTTCATTTATCTTCCTCATTCACTCTAGAAGGTGAAGGTCAACCCTGTGCTCAATTCCAGAGACTTTCCTTGGGACATCATGTTGGGCATGGAGGAGTAAGGCCTGTGTAAAGAGAAGTTACCAACTGTTTCTTTAAAAAAAAAAAAGAAAGAAACAATAACTTTTAAAAATAGTCATAAACAACTAAGTTTTTGTTGTTGTTGTTGAGACAGAGTTTCCCTCTGTCGCCCAGGCTGGAGTACAGTGGCACGCACTCAGCTCACTGTAACCTTTGCCTCCTCGGTTCAAGTGATTCTCCTGGCCCAGCCTCCAGAGTAGCCACCATGGCCGGCCCAACTTAGTTTTTTAATGCTTTTTAAAATGTTAAGACAGGGTCTCTGCCACCCAGGCTGGAATGCAGTGGCACAATCATAGCTCACTGAAACCTTGACTTCCTGGGGTCCCGGGCACCTCCCATCTCAACCTCGCAAGTAGCTGGGAGTAAAGGCCTTGCCTCTCCACTGTGCTAATTTTCTGTGTTTGTTTTTAATAGAGATGTAGTCTGGCTTTGTTGCCCAGGCTGGTCTCCAGCTTCTAGCCTCAAGCAATCTTCCCATCTGCTCCTCCCGAAGTGCTGGGATTACAGGCATGAGTCACCTTGCATGGGAGATAAGGACCCCACATCAGGACCTCAGGTTATTTTTGAAACGCAAATACCTAAGACCCACAAGCAGGCCCACTGGCTGCAGACAGTGGGGTCACCTGAAGAACTTTTCTTTGATCTGAGTACCAACTTCTCACCTCGGTCACTGGGATCCTGGACTACGGCACTGCTCCAGGCAGGCCTGGTTATCCTGCTGGAGGCAGCTATCCTCTTGAGCCTAGTGAAATGCAACTGGCTGTACCTCAATGAGGTTGCCCTGAGATTCTGCCAGTCAAGGTATTACTTCAGTCTCCTGAGACCAGCCTCTACCTCCAGATCCAGGGAGGTCAGTGGACTAGCTTTATTAAAGGGGATATCTGGGCCAGGCGTGGTGGCTCATGCCTGTAATCCCCACACTTTGGGAGGCCCAGGCGGGCAGATCACCTGAGGTCGGGAGTTAGAGACCAGCCTGGCCGACATGGTGAAACCGCGTCTCTACTAAAAATACGAAATATGTATATATATATATATTAGCCGGGGATGGTGGCACATGCCTGTAGTCCCAGCTACTCGAGAGGCTGAGACACAAGAATTGCTTGAATCCAGGAGGTAGAGGTGCAGTAAGCCAAGATTGCATCACTGCACTCCAGCCTGGGAGACAGAGCGAGACGCTGTCTCAAAAAATATAAAAATAAAAGGGTATCTGGATTGGCGGAGAGACTGCAGGACAGCATTCAAGTGGGGTTGAATTGGCCCAGTTGCATCTGACTTCTCACTTGTAGTTCCCAAGAATGAATATAGAATGTGCTGGAAAAGCAACATCCTGAGAGGAAGGGAGCGGTGAGAAAAGGACAGGATGTGTTCCAGACCCCCAGAACAGGATGCCCTTTGTTGCTTTAGGCCAATGTGCCATGCATCCCTGGAGCATGAAACCCAGGATGGGCTGCCTTCCAGCCTCCCACAACTGTGATGCAAGTGGAACACACACAGACAGACTGCATCTGCACTGGGTGTTTTTCCTGAGCCTTGGGGAGCAGAACACATGAATCCCAGGCATCTGCTGATCTGTATGTAACAAATCCACTTCATGTAACTTACTGTGTTTGCGTGAGATTATCTCTCACTCAACTCAGACACATTGGCAACCAGTGTGCAGTGAACCTGCTTCACAAGCAAGGATGTGGAGAAACTATCTTGGTACATGTTGTGGGAATCTGAAATACTGCAGTCAGTATGGAAAACAGTATCATGGGAGACTTCCTCAACTCAAGATCACCTACCAACCCTTACAGAATCATCATACATACTGGGGAAAGCATAGTTTCCCCCAGAGGTTGGGATGATGGCAAGGATGTCTCCTCTCATCACTACTGTTCCACACAATATCAAAGGTTCCAGCCAGTGAAATAAAGGAAAATGAAATAAAAGTGACAGGCTGGATGTGGTGTCCGAGGCCTGTAATCACAGTGCTTTGGGAGGCTGGGGAAGGAGGGTGGCCTGAGGACAGGGGAAAAAACAATAGTGTACCAACAGAAAATACGATGGTTGTGCAGGCTAATACCTTCCCCAAAGGAAGGTATCTTCATCCCTGTAACCTGTGTTACTGGACATGTCAAAAGGGAGTTTGCAAATGTGGTCTAGTTAAGAATCTTTAGATAAGACATTATCCTGAATTATAGATAGAATCACAAGGTTCAATATCAGAAGGGTGCAGGTGGACACCGAGGGACAGAGACAGTGGTGACGTGTTGAAAATAGAGGGATAAAGAGATTTTTTTCTCGCCTTTAAAGATGGAGGAAGTGGACCATGAGTCAAAGGGTGTAAGTGGCCTCTGGAACCTACAAAAGGTAAGGAAACAAATTCTGCCCTGGAGATTCATGAAGAGTCACAGAACTGTGGACCCATATTAGATATGTGACTTGCAGAATTGTGAAAGAATACATTTTTGTTGTTTTAAGCCAGTCACTGTGTATAGCAATAGGAAACTGATGAAATCATTTTATGTAGAAAATTCCAAAAAAAAATCTACAAAAATCTCTAGAACAAGAAAAATGTAAAGGTAGCAAAGTATAAGATCAACCTACAAAAATATCATATATTTCATCAGCCAGGCATGGTGGCTTATGCCTGTAATCCCAGCACTTTGGGAGGCCAAGGTGGGCACATCACTCGAGCTCAGGAGTTTGAGACCAGCTGGGTAGCATGGTGAAACCCACTATAAAACCCAAAAATTTAACAGGCCTTGGTGGCCCATGCCTGCAGTGCCAGCTACTCGGGAAGCTGAGGTGGGAGGATGACTTAAGCCTGCAGGATAGAGGTTGCAGTAGCTGAGACTGCTCTACTGCACTCCAGCCTGGATGACAGAGTAAGATCCTGTCTCATAATAATAATAATCATCATCTTGTATATTTCTGTACACTAGGAATTTACACATGAAACCTGATATTAAAAATAAAATACTATGTATGATTGCTCCATTAAAAAAAAGGTCAAAGAAATACATGTCAAACATTCATAGAACTGTTATGTTACAACTACCAAATGCTGATGAAAGAAGTCAAAGACAGCATATAGAGACATATACCACATACATTTATTCGAAGACTCCATATAAAACAATACAAAATTACACAAACCTGACACATAGGGTTAATAGCTTTCCTAATTAAGGCGTTCTGCAGATACTAACAAGGTTAGCAGTTATGTAGAAAGACAAACAAACCGAAACACTTAAAATAGCTAAAACATCTGACCACCAACAACAAAAGACTGGAATCCCTTCATGCGATTTCAAGTCTTCTAATACAGTAAAAGCATTTTTTCCCTTTCTCATATTTACAGTAAACCTAGTTTGTACTTGCCATTGTCTCGGAGCAAGAACCTGTCCCAGAAAAAAAAAAAAAAAAAGAAAATTTCCATTCAAAACTAACAGGATTTAGGCCAGGCACGGTGGCTCACACCTGTAATCCCAGCACTTTGGGAGGCTGAGGCAGGCGGATCAACTGAGGACAGGAGTTCAACACCAGCCTGGCCAACTTGGTGAAACCCCATCTCTACTCAAAATACAAAAATTAGCCAAGGATGGTGGCAGGCACCAGTAATCCCAGCTACTCAGGAGGCTGAGGCAGGACACTAGCTTGAACCTGTGAGGCAGAGGTTGCAGTGAGCCAAGATTGTGCGACAGCACTCCGGCCTGGGCAACAGAGTGAGACTGTCTCAGAACACACACACACACACACACACACACACACACACACACACACCAGGATTTATACTATTGGTTTTCCACAGAATTCTCCCAGTTGCAGAGTTTCCCAAGCACTATTTATTAGTGTGGCTTTGCAGGGTGCAATGGCTCACACCTGTAATCTCACCAGTTTGGGAGGCAGAGGAAGGAGGATGACTTGAGTCCAAGAGTTCCAGGCTGCAATGAGCTATGATTGCCACTGCACTCCAACCTGGCTAACAGAGCAAGACCCTGTCTCAAAAAAAAAAAAAAAGAAAAAGAAAATCATGCAGCTTCTACTCTGCCCATCTGAGCTCTTACCTGTGTTCACACCTTTGATCCGTTCCCTCCCACCTGGATTTTTTGCTATTTTCCCTTCACTCTGAAGAGTCCAGCACTCTCTCCTTTGTTCCCACATAGAGATAATACTCAGGTCAGGAAGACAAATTCCTGTTTATAAAAAAAAGAGAACCAAGGTGTACTGTGACACCTTTGAAACTCAAGCCCTGGGCTGGGTCAGTGGCCCACGCCTGTAATCCCAGCACTTTGGGAGGCCGAGGCAGGCAGATCACTTGAGGTCAGGAGTTCAAGACCAGCCTGGCCAACATGGCAATACCCTGTCTCTACTAAAAATATAAAAATTAGCCAGGCATGGTGGCAGACGCCTGTAATCCCAGCTACTTGGGAGTCTGAGGCAGAAGAATCACTTGAACCCAGGAGGTAGAGGTTGCAGTGAGCCGAGATAGCACCACTGCACTCCAGCTTGGGTGACAGAGCAAGGCTCCATCTAAGTAAAAAAAAGAAAGAAAGAAAATCCATGGTTTCCAAAACATACTTGTTTCCATTAATTTATTAGGAACGCTCTTCCGTCTGGCTGTTCATCTGTATCCTGTGTAATATCCTTTATAACAAAAGGTACACCTAAGTAAACTGTTTCTCCGAGTTGTGTAAATCACTCTAGCAAATTCTGGGGGCAGTTTTGTGCAACTGAGCCCCTCAGCCTCCTGTGAGATCTAATGCTAACTCCCTATAAATGGTGTCAAATTGAGTTCAATTACAGAACACCCAGTTTTTATCTGATGAAAAATTCCTTGGTGGTGGGAAGTAATCCTCACACATTTTGATGACCAGAGATGAGGCATTTTGTGTTGAGTGTTCACTATTGTGTTAGTTGTGCGAGTAGAAAAAACACTTTGGTTTCTCCTCCTATCTTATACACTCGCCCACAGCCTACCCCATCCCAAGAGAAGTGAAGATAGTGACCCACACCTGAATGAGTCAAGTCACTGCCCTCTGGCAGAATAAGGACAGCAAGTGGAAGCTAACCTCCGATACCAAGAATGATGAAATGCACATGCCTTATAGACAGTTTTCCAATTCTCATCTTTGTCTGTATATTTTAAACAAATTTTATGTTTATTATAAATAAATTAATCATAATATCCAATCCATCATTCATCTGGACTGAGCGTCCCCCGTTTCCTTATTACTGTGTTTCCCTCCCTCATTCTCTACCTACGTCTCATTCTCACCCTCTTTTCCTAGCTCTTTTTTTTTCTCTTTATTTTTCCCCTAGGATTCTGCTCATTTCAAGCCCTTCTTCCTTCTCCCGCTCTTCCCTCTATCCTTCTCTTCCACTTGTTCTGCTCCTTTCTCACTTCTTTCACCTCTTATTCTTCTTTCTGCCCAATCTTTGTCTCCAATCTTCATATATTTCTGCCTCTTTCTTCCCCCGTCTCTGCTGCCGCTTAGGTTCCCCTGTTAAATTCCCTCTTCCCTGCTACACCCCCCATCCCCACTCTCTGGCACCCCCAGATCCCAGGTCTCCCCGGCTGTGGTTCTCCCTCTGCTCTCCTCACTGGCTGCCCCCTCTTGCTGTCCCAGCACCATGCTGCTCTGTCTGCCCTGGCTCCAAATCCCTCCTTCTCTCCCCAACTCTCGCATCTGGGAGGAGCCTCCTCCTTTCTGCCCCTCTCCCTATCTTGCGGAACTCTATCTCTCTAGAAACCCAGTTTTTCTCTAAATTTCTCTAGTTGCTTTTCTCCCTCTGCTCCTTTCTCAGCATCTTCATTCACTGTCTCTGCAAATCCTTCATCCACCACCTACTTTGCCATCTGTTTTCTGGTTTTTGTTTGTTTGAGACGGAGCTTTGCTCTTGTCGCCCAGGCTGGAGTGCAATGGTGCGATCTTGGATCACCACAACCTCCGCTTCCCGGGTACAAGCGATTCTTCTGTCTCAGCCTCCAGAGTAGCTGGGATTACAGGCATGCGCCACCACACCCGAGTAATTTTGTATTTTTTATAGAGACGGGGTTTCTCAATGTTGGTCAGGCAGGTCTTGAACTACTGACCTCAGGTAATCTCCCCGCCTCAGCCTCCCAAAGTGCTGGGATTACAGGCATGAGCCATCGCGCCTGGCTGCCATCTGTTTATGGGTCTCCATTCTTCTTTCCCATCTCACTATTTTGTCTATTTCCTCTCCTCCACACATTCACAGGGAGGGGATTGGAGTCAGATCCCCACCTCAAGAGCACCTTTTCTGTGGGATAGAATTTGGGAGGAGAGAAACCTTAATGTCCTGAGATAGAAGTCACATCCCCACACTTGAAATCAGGAGAAGCAGTGGCTGGAAAGAGGAGACCTGAGGAGCAGAAGGGCCCCCAATCAAGGAGGAAAAAGGCAGGAGAAAGTCAGGAGAGGGCGGGCTCTGCAGGATCCCAGGACCAGGAAGAGTTCTCGGCCTCCCTGGGACTGGGGCTGTGTCCCTGCTCTCCAGGGGCCGATGAGGGAGCGGCTGGGAAACACCCAGGGCGGGAATCAACCTTGCCATGAGGACCTTAGAAAAGCTGCAGGCGAGTGTAGGGGACACTGAAGAATTTGAGGCAGGAAAACTCCGCGATAAGAGCTGTCTACATGGCCCTGTGGCAGAAGCTCAGAGGACACGACCCAGTGGAATTGAGTCCATTAAACCTCTTTGTCTTCAAAAATTATCCAGTCTTGGGTATTTCTTTATTAGCAGCGTGAGAACAGACTAATACAGTAAATTGGTAATGGTAGAGTGGGGTGCTGCTATAAGGATACCTCAAAATGTGGAAGCAAATTTGGAACTGGGTAACAGGCAAAGGCTGCAATAGTTTGGAGGGCTCAAAAGAAGACAGGAAGATGTGGGAAAATTTGGAGCTTCCTAGAGAATGGTGTTGAATGGTTCCGACCAAAAAGTCCAGGCTGAAGGTAGTCTCAGATGGAGATGAGGAACTTTATTGGGAACTGGAACAGAGGTGTGCTGCAGGGGCAGAGCCCTCATGGAGAACCTCTGCTAGAGCAGTGCAGAAGTAAAATGTGGGGTTGGAGCCCCCACACAGAATACTCACTAGGGTACTAACTAGTGAAGCTGTGAGAAAAGGGCCACCCTCCTCCAGACCCCAGAATGGTACATCCACCGACAGCTTGGAGCATGTACCTGGAAAAGTAGCAGACACTCAACACCAGCCTGTGAAAACAGCCAGGAGAGCAGCTGTACCCTGCAAAGTCACAGGTGCAGAGGTGTCCAAGACCATGGGAACCCACCTCTTGCATCAGTGTGACCTGGATGTGAGACATGGAGTCAAAAGAGATCATTTCAGAGCTTTAAGATTTGACTGCCCTGCTGGATTTCAGACTTGCATGGGGCCTGTGACCTGTTTTGGCCAATTTCTCCCATTTGGAATGGGTGTTATTTATCCAATGCCTGTACCTCCATTGTACCTAGGAAATAACTAACTTGCTTTTGATTTTACAGGCTCATAAGCAGAAGAGACTTGCTTGTCTCAGATGAAACTTTGGACTGTGGACTTTTGAGTTAATGCTGAAATAAGACTTTGGGGGACTGCTGGGAAGGCATGATTGGTTTTCAAATGTGAGGACGTGAGATTTGGGAGGGACCAGGGGCAAAATGATACGGTTTGGCTGTGTCCCCACCAAATCCCATCTTGAATTGTAGCTCCCATAATCCCCACATGTTGTGGGAGGGACCAAGTGGGAGGTACGTGAATCATGGGGGTGGGATTTTCCCATACTGTTCTCATGATAGTGAATAAATGTCATGAGATCTTATGGTTTTGTAAAGGGCAGTTTCCCTACATAGGCTCTCTCTTGCCCGCCACCATGTAAAACATGCATATGCTCCTCCTTCACCCTCCGCCATGATTGTGAGGTATCTCTAACCCTGTGGAACTGCTAGTCCATTAAACCTCTTTTTCTTTATAAATTACACAGTCTTGGCCGGGCGCGGTGGCTCAAGCTTGTAATCCCAGCACTTTGGGAGGCCGAGACGGGCGGATCACGAGGTCGGGAGATCGAGACCATCCTGGCTAACACGGTGAAACCCCGTCTCTACTAAAAAATACAAAAAACTAGCCAGGCGAGGTGGCGGGCTCCTGTAGTCCCAGCTACTCCGGAGGCTGAGGCAGGAGAATGGCGTAAACCCGGGAGGCGGAGCTTGCAGTGAGCTGAGATCCGGCCACAGCACTCCAGCCTGGACGACAGAGCCAGACTCCGTCTCAAAAAAAAAAAATAAATAAATAAAAAAATAAATAAATAAATTACACAGTCTTGGGTATGTCTGTATTAGCAGCATGAGAACAGACTAATACAATATCCCAGGCTACTCACCTATCCCTGTTCTCCAATTTGGACCAGCTGGGGAAGTCCATCCTGCTTTTCCCAGAACGCCTCATTATGTAGTAAACATTCACAGACCATGTCAGTCTATGGCATCACCATTCTCTAAACCAAACTTTAGGTGGACTTCAAACAAATTCCAGTAGAGCAGTCAAAAGTTCAAATTATCAACCAGGCATGGTGGCTCACACCTATAATCCCAGTACTTTGGGAGGCTGAGGTGGGCGGATCACAAGGTGAAGAGATCAAGACCACCCTCGCCAACATGGTGAAACCCCATCTCTATTAAAAATACAAAAATTAGCTGGGCGCGGTGGCTCAAGCCTATAATCCCAGCACTTCGGGAGGCCGAGGCAGGTGGATCACGAGGTCAGGAGATCGAGACCATTCTGGCTAACACAGTGAAACCGCGTCTCTACTAAAAATACAAAAAAATAGCTAGGTGAGGTGACAGGCACCTGTAGTTCCATCTACTCAGGAGGCTGAGGAGAATGGCATGCACCCAGGGGCAGAGCTTGCAGTGAGCCGAGATCGCGTCACTGCACTCCAGCCTGGGCGACAGAGACTCAGTCTCAAAAAAAAAGAAAAAAATTTATGAATATTAATATTTTTCCACTTATGTCACCAAGGACTACTAGGAAAAAAAAAAAAAGACATTGTGGTACAGTAATTTCACTCTTATTCAATACTTTCTTTCATTTAATAGTATTTGTCATATATTTGTATTTTCGTGTTATAAAAATTAAGGTGCATGTCTTTGGCACACTTAGGCACACAGAAATATAATGAACAGTGAAATGTTTGATGGACTTTTGAGGGTGTATGAGGCTGAAGTGGCACTGTTATGGATTATATGTACCCATATAAGCATTCTTTGCCAGAGCACAGAGAGAATAACTCAAGTATTAAGTATGATTAGTCTAAATTATACTTACCCAAGGATATGCACTCACAAGTGTATGCATATGTTGTTTCATTTCACACATACACAAAACTGTTCTGGATGCGTCAACCTTAAAATTCTAATGGTGCATTTTTTTAAATGCCTATGTTATACTAGAGTAGTTAGACACATATCACTGCTACATAGCTCGGTGTGAAGACAAAAAAAAACAAATTGCAGAGTATTTACTATTAATGGTGCATTATTGTGCAGTATATTCTCCTAAGGGGGAATAAAACAGTTGGTAAAAATGATGTGATTCATACTTAGGAAGATTTTAATTTTATTAATTAAAACATGAGAACTGGCCGGGCGCAGTGGCTCAAGCCTGTAATCCCAGCACTTTGGGAGGCCGAGACGGGCGGATCACGAGGTCAGGAGATCGAGACCATCCTGGCTAACCCGGTGAAACTCCGTCTCTACTAAAAAGTACAAAAACCAGCCGGGCGAGGTGGCGGGCGCCTGTAGTCTCAGCTACTCGGGAGGCTGAGGCAGGAGAATGGCGTAAACCCGGGAAGCGGAGCTTGTAGTGAGCTGAGATCTCTGGCCACTGCACTCCAGCCTGGGCGACAGAGCGAGACTCCGTCTCAAAAAAAAAAAAAAAAGAAAAACATGAGAACTATGTACATTCTAAATCAAACAGTTGGAAATTATGCCAACAGTTAAATGTAAATGCTACTCAAGAACATGGCATACTGGTAGTTTAAATTCTCTAATCTAACTCTTCTCTCTTCCATTTCAAAAATGACCACTGTTTTTTTGTTTTTTTGTTTTTTTGTTTTTGAGACAGAGTTTTGCTCTTGTCACCCAAGCTGGAGTGCAATGGTGCGATCTTGGCTCACTGCAACCTCTGCCTCCCAGGTTCAAGCGATTCTCCTGCCTCAGCCTCCAGAGTAGCTGGGATTACAATAATCTACTACCACACTCAGCTAACTTTTGTATTTTTAGTAGAGATGGGGTTTGGCGATGTTGGCCAGGCTGGTCTCAAACTCCTGACCTCAAGTGATCCACCCACCTCAGCATCCCGAAGTGCTGGGATTATAGGTGTGAGCCACCGCACCCAGCCAAAAATGACTACTTTTTAATCATTCTTGCCTAAACAGTGATTGCTATGCAATTCACGTGGCCACCATCTCCCTTGCATTGTTTCTACAGATACGCTCTATTTCATGGCTAGTTGGTAGAGCACAGAAGCACTGTGCCCTTCTGTCAGGAAAAATGTGCTCAGCAACAGTATGATGACTGCCATCAGTTTTATATGATTCCTCCCCACCTCCATGCTCTCTAAATCAGACAATAATCTGAAAACAGTGTCCTTCTTCCTCGGGAAACTGACAGAAACGATTTTCAGCTAATGAAGTCATCCCTGTCATCCTACTGATTCTTTTTTTTTTTTTTTTTGAGACTGAGTCTCACTCTATCACCCAGGCTGGAGTGCAGTGGCGCAATCTCAGCTCATTACAAGCTCCACCTCCCGGGTTCATGCCATTCTCCTGCCTCAGCCTCCCGAGTAGCTGGGACTACAGGTGTCTGCCACCACGCCCGGCTAATTTTCTGTATTTTTAGTAGGGACAGGGTTTCACTGTGTTAGCCAGGATGGTCTTGATCTCCTAACCTCATGATCCGCCTGCCTCGGCCTCCCAAAGTACTGGGATTACAGGCATGAGCCACCGCGCCCGGCATCCTACTGATTCTTTTCAAGAGACCACAGTGAAAGGTCTGTCAAGAAATCACATGAAGTGATTTCAAAGTTGAGGATGAAAGTCATAAAATGTAAAGTAGCCTTTCCAAAAAACCCCATATGATTATGTTTTTTAATTGCCTGAATATAACTGACCATTTCCACATGCCCTTGGACCTCTGACATACATCACATCATGAGATTCAACATATTTGGAGCTGTGATTTTTCTGCAGCATGCAATATCATAAATATTGGAGAACTAGAGCCTCAGTTACCGCTTGTGTAAATCTTATGTTCCATAGTAATGGTCCTTGAATAATAGCCTCAGCACACACAATCTGTGTGGTTTCATCCAAGATGTATATTTTGATATCTAGTCATTTGGCAGGCCTCAACTGACCTGTGTCACATACATTGCTATGATTTCTCTTTAGTATGGAATCTCTGATGTTGATTAATGCTAGATCTCAGGATGAAGAGTTTGCCATACTCAGTTTGTAAGAAGTCTCTCATGAATGAATTCTCTCATGCTGTGCAAGGTGTCAATTATTACTAAAGATCTTACCACACACATTTCATCTGTATGGCTTCTCTCCAGTATGGATTCTATGATGATCTGCAAGGTTTGAATTTCGAGTGAAGTCCTTACCGCATTCATGACATCTGTAGGGTTTCTCTCTAGTATGAATTCTCTCATGTTTTGTTAGGTATAACTTGTGGCTGAAGACCTTGCCACATTCATTGCATTTGTAAGGCTTCTCTCCAGTATGAATTTGCCGGTGTCGTGCAAGGTGTGAATTGTGACCAAAGACTTTGCCACATTCACTACATTTGTAAGGTTTCTCTCCAGTATGGATTCTGTGATGATTTGCAAGGTTTGCATTTCGAGTGAAGTCCTTGCCACATTCATTACATCTGTAAGGTTTCTCTCCAGTATGAAATCTCTGATGATTGCTTAGGGATAATCTATGCCTGAAGACCTTGGCACATTCTTTACATTTGTAAGGTTTCTCTCCAGTATGAATTAGTAGATGGGCAGTAAGGCCTGAACAGTCTCTAAATGCTTTGCCACATTCATTACATTTGTAAGGTTTCTCTCCAGTATGAACTCTTTGATGTCGTGTAAGGCATGAAAGTCGACTAAATACCTTGCCACAGTCACTGCATTTGTAAGGTTTCTCTCCAGTATGTATTCTCTGATGTTGTGCAAGGTGTGAATTGTAACTGAAGACTTTGCCACATTCATTACATTTGTAAGGTTGCTCTCCTGTGTGCGTTCTATGATGATTGGTTAGACAAAACTTGTGCCTGAAGACTTTGCCACATTCTTTACACTCATAAGGTTTCTCTCCAGTATGGATTCTTTGATGTCTGGTAAGGTGTGCATTTCGATTGAAGACCTTGCCACATTTATTACATTTGTAAAGTTTCTCTCCAGTGTGAATTACAAGATGAGCAGTAAGGCCTGAACCCCCTGAAAATGCTTTGCCACATTCCTTACATTTGTAAGGTTTCTCTCCACTATGAATTTTCTGATGTCGTGCAAGGTGTGCATTTCTATTGAAGACCTTGCCACACTCATTACATTTGTAAGGTTTCTCTCCAGTATGGATTCTGTGATGATTTGCAAGGTGAGAATTTTGAGTGAAGACTTTGCCACACTCATTACATTTGTAAGGTTTCTCTCCAGTATGGATTCTCTGATGTCGTGCAAGGAGTGAAATTCGATTGAAGAGCTTGCCACATTCATGACACTTGTAAGGCTTCTCACCAGTATGAATTCTTTGATGTTGTACAAGGTTTGAACTGTTACTGAAGACCTTGTCACATTCATTACATTTGTAAGGGTTATCTGCAGTGTGGATTACTTGATGGTTAGCAAGGCCTGAAGACACACTAAAGACTTTGCCATGCTCATTACATTCACAAGGTTTTCCCCTAATTTGTGCTTTTTGTTCTTGTGGGAGAAATGGAGAATCATCAAAATCATTTCTATATTTATTTAAAATGTGGGATTTGACAGTAAGATAAATTTTTTGAAGTGGTGAAACTAAGGAATTGTTGTTGATAGGTTTTTCGACAGGTTTACATCCAGAAATATTCCTTTCAGCTTGAAATACCTGCAGTTCACTCAGATGTAACTGAAAGGTTAATCCAAGTTGATTTTTAAGAGATTTATTTTCTGTATTGCTTCCCAATTTTGAGCTGCTCTCTAAAAAAGAAAGAAAAAAGTGGAACTTCAACCCATGACAATGGCATGTTCAGTGTCTGACAGAGAGCCCAGATTCTGCCTCACCTGACTCAGACACTGGAAGGAATATGGGCATACTGTGTGTATCATGCTGGCAGTACGGAAAACAAAAGGGATGGAGGGATGCATTAGAGCAGTGGGGAACCTGCAGGAGTCAGGTGGATTGTGGGTGAGTTTGAGAGAGATTATGAGCAGAGAAATACAACAGAAATTGAAAGCTTCTGAGAAAAAGCAGGGATGAGCCTCTTACAGAAAATCAGAACTTTTAGATCAGCTGTATAGTCATCAGTAATAGTACTTCCACAAGCCAGAAAAAAACACATCCCCAGAAAAGGAGTAACTGTTCCTACACCCTTTATAGCAGGCTAATTAGTAAAGGTATCCTCCTGCACAATTCTTATATAAAATACCTGGGAGAAGTGGTGGCTTTACCAAACCTAAACCAAAAATTCTGAGGCCTACAAAAGGACAGGGAAATATCGCTAAAATTATGATCAATCAATCAATCTCCACAAAACAAGCCTAAAAATAGGCAGCCCTCTGAATTACTTGACGGGTATTTAAAGCAACTGCCTTAAGATGCTTAATGAGCTAAAAAAGATAACAGAGATAGATAACTAAATAAAATCTGGCAACCATTACATGAAAAGAAAAAGAATATCAATCACAGGAGAAACTACTAAAACCAAAAGAACAGAAATTCTGGAGCTGAAATATGATAACTGAAGTAATAATTCACTAAGGGATTCAACAGCAGACTGCAAAAGGAACAGAAAACAATGAGCAAACTGAAAGATATATTATTCGAAAGAATCAGCTCCATAGAGCAAAAAGAAAAAATGATGAAGAAAACCAACCCTAGTACATTTTTGAGATACTATCAGGTGGAACAATATACAAACTATTGGAGATTCACAGGAAGACAGAGGATTCGAAATCACCATTGTAGAAATAATGTTCAAATATCCTCAATCTAAGGAAAGAAATGAATATACAAATTCAAGAAGCTTGACCATGCTAACTAAAACTAACCCAAGGACATTCACACAGAGACATACTATAAAGAAATTATCAAAAGTCAAAGACAAAGAAACAATCTTGATAGTAGCAACAAAAAAAGACTTGTCATATAAAGGGAAACTGTACAACATTATGTATATTCTTCAACAGAAACTTTGTAGGCTAGAAGGCAGTGAGAGGATATGTTGAAAACATTTAAAGAAAAAAATGGCAAAAATACCAAGAATACTATATTTAGTAACATTCACCTGCAAAAATAAGAAATGTAGATGTTGGCCGGGCGCGGTGGCTCACGCCTGTAATCCCAGCACTTTGGGAGGCCGAGGCGGGCGGATCACGAGGTCAGGAGATAGAGACCATCCTGGCTAACACGGTGAAACCCCGTCTCTACTAAAAATGCAAAAAATTAGCCGGGCGAGGCGGCGGGCGCCTGTAGTCCCAGCTACTCGGGAGGCTGAGGCAGGAGAATGGCGTGAACCCGGGAGGCGGAGCTTGCAGTGAGCCGAGATCACGCCACTGCACTCCAGCCTGGGCGACTAAGCGAGACTCTGTCTCAAAAAAAAAAAAAAAAAAAAAAAAAAGAAATGTAGATGTTCTTAGAAAATGAAGAGCTGAGGGAGTGCACTGGTATTCTAGACTTGCCCAACAAGAAATGCTAAAGGGAATGCATCAATGTAAAATAAAAGGTCTCTAAATAGTATCTTTAACCTCAATGAAAATAGAAAGTTCACCATTAAAGGTCAGTAAATAATCAAATATAGAGATTTTTTTTTTTTTTTTTTTTTTTTTGTGAGACGGAGTCTCGCTCTGTCACCCAGGCTGGAGTGCAGTGGCCGGATCTCAGCTCACTGCAAGCTCCTCCTCTCGGGTTCACGCCATTCTCCTGCCTCAGCCTCCCGAGTAGCTGGGACTACAGGCACCCGCCACTTCGCCCGGCTAGTTTTTTGTATTTTTTAGTAGAGACGGGGTTTCACCGTATTAGCCAGGATGGTCTCGATCTCCTGACCTCGTGATCCGCCCGTCTCGGCCTCCCAAAGTGCTGGGATTACAGGCTTGAGCCACCGCGCCCGGCCCCAGAGATATTTATTATTACCCTTTTCTTTTGTAACTTGACTTTTAATGGTTTTTGTGTTTGTTTTTTGAGACAGAGTCTTGCTCTGTCACCCAGGCTGGAGTGCAGTGGTGCGATCTCGGCTCACTGCAACCTCCACCTCCCGAGTTCAAGCAATTCTCCCACCTCAGCCTCCCAAGTAGTAGCTGGGATTATAGGCATGCATTACCACACCTGGCTAATTTTTGTATTTTTAGTAGAGATGGGGTTTTGCCATATCAGCCAGGCATGACCTCAGGTGATCCACCTGCCTCAGCCTCCCATAATTCTTTCCTAGCAATTAAAAGACAAAATCATTTTAAAAGCGCTATATATGTATGTTAATGGGACCATAACGTATATCAAAATAATGTCTGCCATTAATAACAGAAAGTGAGAGCAGAGTTGTGAAGTAGACCTTTCTGTACCTAATAAAAGTTACGCTGTTAATACTTCAAAATAGAATGTTTTAATTTCACAGTATTTGAAGTACCTGCAATGCTAACCACAAAAAGAAAATATATCAGACACACGAGATGGGATTCAAGTCAGTCTGTCACTACAATGAAACAAGCAAAACACTACAAAAGGCAGTAAGAAAGAAACGTAGGAAAAAGATCTACAAGATATTAAATAATCTACAGATAATAATCTAATATGTATTCTTTCGGTTTTTTTTTTTGAGACGGAGTCTCGCTCTGTCGCACAGGCTGGAGTGCAGTGGCGCGATCTCGGCTCACTGCAAGCTCCGCCTCCCGGGTTCACGCCATTCTCCTACCTCAGCCTCTTTTGTTTTTAATAGTTTCTATGTTTGATACTCTCCTTCTTTTCATGTACTGTTGGCCTGATTTAACTTTGGAATCAGAAGAAAACAAGATTTACTAAATCCTATCTGCAAGAAACTCCCTTTAATTCTAAGGACACAAACAAGCTGAAATGGAAAGGATGGAAAAATATATTCCATGCAAACAGTAACCAGCAGAAAGTACAGGTGGCAGTGTTAATATGAGAGAACAAACTTCTACTCAAAAATCATGAGAGACAAAGATTATTATAAAATGATGAAAGACTCGATTCACCAAGAAGATATAACAATTATAAATATATAAACACCAAGTGTCAGAGCTCCTAAGTACAGAATGATGCTGGGTGCAGTGGCTCATGCCTGTAATCCCAGCCCTTTGGGAGACTGAGGCAGGAGGATTACTAGAGCCTAAGAGTTTGAGATAAGCCTGAGCAACATACTGAGACTCCATCTCTATTAAAAGTAGTAAGTAAATAAATAAAAACTAAGTATAGAATGGAAACTTGGGCCGGGCGCGGTGGCTCAAGCCTGTAATCCCAGCACTTTGGGAGGCCGAGATGGGCGGATCATAAGGTTGGGAGATTGAGACCATCCTGGCTAACCCGGTGAAACCCTGTCTCTACTAAAAAATACAAAAAATTAGCCGGGCGTGGTGGCGGGCGCCTATAGTCCCAGCTACTCAGGAGGCTGAGGCAGGAGAATGGCGTGAACCCGGGAGGCGGAGCTTGCAGTGAGCTGAGATCCAGCCACTGCACTCCAGCCTGGGTGACAGAGCGAGACTCCGTCTCAAAAAAAAAAAAAAGAAAGGAAACTTGATAGAACTCCAAAGAGAAATATTGTTCCACAATATTATAGTTGAATTCAATATTCTAGTTCTGAAAATGGATAGAACCAGACAGAAGAACAATAAAGAAACTGAGGATTCTGGTTGGGAGCAGTGGCTCCTGCTTGTAATTCCAACACTTTGAAAGGCTGAGGTGGGAAGATCACTTGATCCTAGGGGTTCAAGTCCAGCCTGGGCAACAAAGCAAGACCCTGTCTCCACAAAAAAATTTTTAAAATTAGCCAGGCATGGCCGGGCGCGGTGGCTCAAGCCTGTAATCCCAGCACTTTGGGAGGCCGAGACGGGTGGATCACGAGGTCAGGAGATCGAGACCATCCTGGCTAACACGGTGAAACCCCGTCTCTACTAAAAATACAAAAAACTAGCCGGGCGAGGTGGCGGGCGCCTGTAGTCCCAGCTACTCCGGAGGCTGAGGCAGGAGAATGGCGGGAACCCGGGAGGCGGAGCTTGCAGTGAGCTGAGATCCGGCCACTGCACTCCAGCCCGGGCTACAGAGCAAAACTCCGTCTCAAAAAAAAAAAAAAAAAAAAATTAGCCAGGCATGGTAGTGCATGGTACTTGCACTTGGGTACTTGGGAGGCTGAGGCAGGAGGATCACTTGAAGCCAGGAGATGCATGCTACTATGAGGTATGACAGTACCACTGCACTCCAGCCTGGGCAGAAGAGCAAGAATATATCTAAAACGGGAAAAAAAAAAAGGAAATGGAAGACTCAAACACCACTACAGACCCATGAGACATACGAGATATATACAGAACACACCACCCAAAACAGCAGAATACAAATTTTTCTCCAATTTCCATGGAACAACTTCCAGAATAGACCTCACAGTAGAATATAAAATGAATTTTTGAAGATTTAAGGCCGAGCATAGTGGCTCATGCCTATAATCACAGCACTTTGAGAGGCCAAGGTGGGTGGATTGCTTGAGCTCAGGAAGTCGAGGCTGCAGTGAGCAGTGACCATGCTAATGCATGGCCTGGGCAACAGAGTGAGACTTGGTCTTAAAAGAACAAAAAAATCTGAAATCATATAAACGATTGATTCCCATCATCATGAAACATAACCAGAAATTAACAGCAGAGGAAAAATGTATTAAGTCCACAAATATGTGCAATTTTAACAACACACTTAAAAAACCCAAGGGTTGAAAAAAGAAATCACAAGAAAAATTAGAAAATATCTTGATACAGGCCGGGCGCGGTGGCTCAAGCCTGTAATCCCAGCACTTTGGGAGGCCGAGGCGGGCGGATCACGAGGTCAGGAGATCAAGACCATCCTGGCTAACACGGTGAAACCCCGTCTCTACTAAAAATACAAAAAACTAGCCGGGCGTGGTGGCGGGCGCCTGTAGTCCCAGCTACTCGGAGGCTGAGGCAGGAGAATGGCCTGAACCTGGGAGGCGGAGCTTGCAGTGAGCCGAGAT
>NC_037687.1:29236633-29239659 GCF_003255815.1 Theropithecus gelada | reverse complement strand
AAAAAAAAAAAAAAAAAAAAAAAAAAGAAAATATCTTGATACAAAGAAAAACAGAAACACAATACACTAGAACTTGGAATGTAACAACAACAGTACTGGGAATGATATTATGACACTGTCTGTTTACATTAAAAAACAAACAAACAAATGGGCCAGGCACACTGGCTCGCACTTGTAACCTCAGCAATATGAGAGGCCAAGCAGAAGCCCAGTTCAAGACCAGCTTAAGCAACACAGCAAGACCCCATCTCAACTGAAAATTAAAAAAATTACCTGGGCATAGTGGCACATGCCTGTGATCCCCACTAATGGAGAGGCTGAAGCAGGAGAATTGCTTGAGCTCAGGAGTTCGAGGTTAAGTGAACCACGATCGTGTCATTGAACTTCAGCCTTATTACCAGACTACCTTTATCAAAACAGAACTCTAGTTCTTCAAACTTATTACCAAGCTACCTTCATCAAAACAGAACTGTAGTGACATGAAGACAGATGTATAAACTAAGGGAGAACAGAGAGGCCAGAAACAAACCCTGAAAAATGTGGTTAAATCGTGTTCCATAAAAATGCCAAAACCACGTGAGGAAAAAGGACAGTCACTTCAACAGACAGTGCTCCGGAAATTGGATATCTACATGCAAAGGAATGAAGCTGAACCCTTACTTTACACCCTATGTACAAATTAACTTAAGAATTGATTTATGGGCCGGGCGCGGTGGCTCAAGCCTGTAATCCCAGCACTTTGGGAGGCCGAGACGGGCGGATCACGAGGTCAGGAGATCGAGACCATCCTGCCGACACGGTGAAACCCCGTCTCTACTAAAAAATACAGAAAACTAGCCGGGCGAGGTGGCGGGCGCCTGTAGTCCCAGCTACTCGGGAGGCTGAGGCAGGAGAATGGCGTGAACCCGGGAGGCGGAGCTTGCAGTGAGCTGAGATCCGGCCACTGCACTCCAGCCTGGGCGGCAGAGCGAGACTCCGTCTCAAAAAAAAAAAAAAAAAAAAAAGAATTGATTTATGACCTAAAATTAAGATTGAAAACTATAAAACTCCTGGAAAAAATAATAGATAAAAAGCTTTATGACAGTGGATTCAACAATGTTTTTTCCTGGCTATAACCTCAATGGAATAAGAAAGAAGGTAAAAATACATAAAATGCACTACAATAAGACAGATAATGATTGTGAATGAAGGAAAACAATTGCCAGAGTGAAAAGGAAACTTACTATTTAACAAAATATTTGCAAATCAAATCTCTAAGACATTAATATCTAAGATATATGTAACTCATACGAATAAAAAGATATTTCATTTAATATTATTGAATAAAAGTAAATGAAAAATTACGAAATAAGGAAAAGAGTGGAATACACATTTCTCCAGAGGTGATATACAAACAACTAACAACCATATGAAAACATGCAAAATATCACTAATCATTAGAAAAATGCAAAGAAAACCCGAATGTTTATTGTTTAAAAAAAACACCAAAAACAAACCAAAAAAAAAAAACCAGTAAATCACAAGTGGCAAAAATGTGCAGAAATGGGAGACTTATATCCTGTTGCTGGAAATGTAAAATGGTGCAAAGAAGTATGGGCCAGGTGCGGTGGCTCACGCCTGTGATCTCAGCACTTTGGGAGGCTGAGGTGGGTGGATCACCTGAGGCCAAGAGTTGGAGACCAGCCTGACCAACATGGTAAAACCCTGTCTCTATTAAAGAAGTACAAAAATTAGATGGGGATGGAGGCACACGCCTGTAATCCCAGCTACTCGGGAGGATGAGGCACAAGAATCACTTGAACCTGGGAGACGGAGGTTGCAGTGAACTGAGATTGTATACCGCACTCCATCCTGGGTGACAGAGTGAGACCCTGTCTCGAAAATTAAAAAATAATAATAAACAAGTATGACATTTTCTCAAATAATCCAAAATCAAATTACCAATATAGGCAACAATTCCTCATCTGGGTATATATACAAAAATTAGCTAGGCGTGGTGGTGCGTGCCTGTAATCCCAGCTACTCAGAAGGCCAAGGCAGGAGAATGGCTTGAGCTTGGGAGGTGGAAGTTGCAGAGAGCCAAGATTGTGCCACTGCACTCCAGCCTGGGTGACAGAGCAAGATTCTGTCTCAAAAACAAACAAACAAACAAACAAAACACCAAAAGGACTGGGTTCAGAAAGCTTCTGGAAAGCTGAACACATGAAGGCTGACAGGAAGGTGAACGAGAACTCATCCAAGTGCTAAAAGGGTGGCACACCCCGACTCCAGGGGACAGAGACCCTTCCAGAACTCACCCTATGTATGTTTCCATCTGAGTGTTAATTTGTGTCTTTTATTTAAAAAAAAAAAGTTTTTTGGCCGGTGCAGTGGCTCATGCCTGTAATCCCAGCACTTTTGAGGGCTGAAGCGGGTGGATCACTTGAGGTTGGGAGTTCGAGACCAGCCTGGCCAACATGGTGAAACCCCATCTCTACTAAAAATATAAAAATTAGCCGGGTGCGGTGGTGGGTGCCTGTAATCCCAATTACTTGGGAGGCTGAGGCACAAGAATCGCTTGAACCCGGTAGGCAGAGGTTGCAGTGAGCTGAGATTGCGCCACTGCACTCCAGTCTCAGCAATAGTCTGAGACTCTCTCAAAAAATATGTAAATACCTTTTGTAATAAACCTGTAAATTTAAATGTTTCTCTGAGCTCTGTGAATGGTTCCAGCCATTCCTGAAGAGGAAGTCATTGAAAATCCAACTTGGGCCGGGCGCGGTGGCTCAAGCCTGTAATCCCAGCACTTTGGGAGGCCGAGACGGGCGGATCACGAGGTCAGGAGATCGAGACCATCCTGGCTAACACGGTGAAACCCCGTCTCTATTAAGAAATACAAAAAACTAGCCGGGCGAGGTGGCGGGCGCCTGTAGTCCCAGCTACTCGGGAGGCTGAGGCAGGAGAATGGCGTGAACCCGGGAGGCAGAGCTTGCAGTGAGCTGAGATCCCGCCACTGCACTCCAGCCTGGACGACAGAGCGAGACTCC
>NC_037687.1:29171271-29236542 GCF_003255815.1 Theropithecus gelada | reverse complement strand
AAAAAAAAAAAAAAAAAAAAAAAAAAAAAAAAAGAAAATCCAACTTGGAGCCAGTTCTGGGAGGTTTAGATTTGGGACTGCTGTCTAAAGTGGGGGCAGTCTTGTGGATTCAATGCTCACCACGTGGGATTTGATGCCTGTATTAGTCTGTTTTCACACTGCTATAAAGACATATTCAAGACTGGGTAATTCCTGTAATCTTAGCACTTTGGGAGGCTGAGGCAGGCAGATCACGAAATCAGGAGTTCGAGACCAGCCTGGCCAACGTAGTGAAACCCCGTCTTTACTAAAAATACAAAAATTAACCAGGCATGATGGCGCACTCCTAACTCCCAGCTACTCAGGAGGCTGAGGCAGGAGAATCACTTGAACCTGGGAGGTGGAGATTGTGGTGAGCCGAAATCGCACTACTGCACCCCAGCCTGGGTAACAGAGCGAGACTCTGTCTAAAAAAAAAAAACTGGGTAATTTATAAAGAAAAGAAGTTTAATAGACTCAGTTCTGTGTGGCTGGGGAGGTCTCAGGAAACTTACGATCATGGTGAAAGGCAAAGGGGAAGCAAGGCATGTCTTATATGGTGGCAGGACAGAGGGAGAGTGAGGGAGGAAATGCCACACTCTGAAACCATCAGATCTCATGAGAACTCACTCACTATCACGAGAGCAGCATGGCGGAAACCACCCCCATGATCTAACACCTCCTACCAGGTCCCTCCATGACAAGTGGGGATTACAATTGGAGATGAGATTTGGGTGGGGACACAGAGCCAAACCATATCAATACTATCTCTAGCTACACAATGTCAGAATTTATTGAAGTACATCCAGCACAATCCACTGCAGAACTGACTGCTTGCTCATTAGAGGAGAAAATCCTACATATTTGGTCAAATAAATTTTCTGCATTTATTGTTGTTAGGTGTGAGACCAAACAGGGATCAAACACAGTTTGAGTTCTTCCTCTCAAACTTAAATAACAACTTACGGTGAGTCAATGTGTTGGTATTTCTGGGCTTAAGATGGTAACAATTTTAAAACAGTGTATTCTTGAGATATCAAAAATTCATGGCTGGGTGTGGTGGCTCACACTTGTAATCTCAGCACTTTGGAAGGCTGAGATGAGACAGTTGTTTGAAGCCAGTTCAACACCAATGTACTGGCATAACTAACAGTCCCAGGTACAGGGGAGGGTGAGCTGGGAAGAGCACTTTTGCCCTGGAAGTCAAGGATGCAGTCACCTGAACTGCGCCACTGCCATCTAGCCTGGGAGGCAGAATGAAACCCTGTCTCTAAAAAAATTAAAAATGAGGCCAGGTGCAGTAGCTCACGCCTGTAATCCCAGCACTTTGGGAGGCTGAGGCGGGTGGATCATCTGAGGTCAGGAGTTTGAGACCAGCCTGGCCAACATGGCAAAACCCTATCTCTACTAAAAATACAAAAAATTAGCTGGGTGTGCTGGCAGGCACCTATAATCCCAGCTACTTGGGAGGCTGAGGAAGGAGAATTGCTTGAACCCGGGAGGCTGAGGCTGCAGTGAGCTGAAATCACATCGCTGCACTCCAGCCTGGGCAACAGAGCGAGATGTATTAAAAAAAAAATAAAAATTAAATTCCCAATTTATACATTCTAATAAACTTAACTGACAAAAATATACTTTAATATCTAAATCAGATAAAGGAAAGGAAAAGAAATATTTATACTACCCAATCCAAAACTCCTAGAGTGTGTATAGGTGTTAGAGAAACTCCTAGGCAAAAAAAAAAGAAAGAGAAATGTCCTCAAAAATATATAAATCAATGGCTATTCCCTGATACAACATCCCCACACATATAAAACAAAGAAGACAAAGAGTAACATATGGAACCACTGACTAAATAGTAATGTCAAGTTCACTTATTTTTAAATTTTCTTCTTATTTTTTTTCTGAGACAGGGTCTTACTCTGTAACTAAGGCTCACGTGCAGTGACACAATCATGGTTCACTGCTGCCTCAAACTCCTGGGCTCAGGTGATTCTCCCACCTCAGCCTCCTGAGTAGCTGGGACTACAGTTGTGCACCATCACAGCCAGCTAATTTTCATATGTTTTGTAGAGACAAGGTCTTGCAGTGTTACTCAGGATGGTCTCAAACTCCTGGGCTCAAGCGATCCACCTACCTCAGCCTCCCAAAGTGCTCAGATTACAGGTATGAGCCACCGTGCCCAGCCCCAAGTTCATTTCTAATACACGCAAAAGCCCAGAATAAAATCATCATTCCAGTGAGCTGTTCTCTCATGAGGACTCGGGCATCCAATAAAGGATCTTTTTTTTTGAGACGGAGTCTCACTCTGTTGCCAGGCTGGAGTACAGTGGCACGATCTTGGCTCACTGCAACCTCTGCCTCCTGGGTTCAAGTGATTCTCCTGCCTCAGCCTCCCTAATAGCTGGGACCACAGGCACATACCACCACGCCCAGCTAATTTTGTTTTATATTATTAGTAGAGATGGGGTTTTACCATATTGGCCATGATGGTTTCGATCTCCCGACCTCCTGATCCGCCCAACTCAACCTCCCAAAGTGCTGGGATTACAGGCATGAGACACCGCCCCAGGCCTAAAGGATCTTGCAGTCGACTGTCTTTCCCATTGTGCTGAGTAAAAATCTCAGAAGAGCTACCTACTCCTGTTACACACACCAGTAAAGTATGGACAAAGCACAACTGAAGAACAGCTGAGGAACCTTGTAAAAGAAGAAGAAATGCATATGTCGGTCTCTTCATTGATTTCTGACACAGAGCTCCTAACTTCTTGGGATGTTCTAGGCGAGAGGAACGTGATTTGTTCTAATGAGGCAACCTCTCTAGGTTCCCTGGACTGGGTTGATCATCAGAAAGACCAGGCCATGATTACAGGCATCCAAGTGTCAGCCCCATCCACTATCCTCCAGGAAGGGAAGAGGGGCTGGAGACTGAGTTAATATCAGTCATGCCTATGTGATGAAGCCTCCATAAAAAATCCCTGAACTAAGAGAATCACTTGAACCGGGAGGCGGAGATTGCAGTGAGCTGAGATTGTGCCACTTCACTCTAGCCTGGGTGATAGGGCAAGACACCGTCTCAAAATAAAAAACACCCCTGAACTTTGGGGTCATGAGATCTTCCAAATGGTGACACACGCAGGTGCCTGGACGGTGGCGCACCCAGTGAATCTTCCCACATGCCTCCCCCTGTGAATCTCTTCATCCAGCTGTTCATCTGTATCCTTCAAAACACCCTTCAGTGTGAACCAGTGAGCATAAGAATGTGTTTTACTGAGTTCTGTGAGCCACTCTAGCAAAGTAATCAAACCCAACAAGGGGCTTGAGGGAACCCCAACCTGTAGCTGGTTGGTAAGAAGGAAAGATGACAACCTACTACCTGTGATTGGTGGCTGAGGTAGGGGACAGGTTTGGGAACTCAACCCTTTGCCTGTGGGATCTGACTCTAATTCCAAATAGATAATATCAGAAAGGAGTCACAGAAAACTATTAGATGGCCGCTGAAAAACTGGTTGTTGGTGGGGAGAAATCTCCACCCATTCGGTTGACCAGAAGTGAAGCGCTCTCTGCTGAGTAGCATTTGAGAGTAAGAAAAACACTGGATTTTCCCTATCCCCGCAAGACCTGAAGAGGCAAAGAGGGGCTGAGATGCCTTCATGCTATTTGTGAGCCCCACACACAAAAAACAGAGCCGCCAATGTTTTCTTATCTCCTGATTAGGTCTTCCTAGTATAGGATATTGTGTGAACCATACATAGGTCAAGGAGGCAGGTCTACGCATACCTCAGGTTTGATGTATAAACTTAGCATTAGATAAAATCACGACAGAAACAGAGACCACAGGGAGAATAGACCCCTCTGACACAGTCGTCCCTGTGTCCTTCAGAATGATAGAATCAAAGAATTCTCATGAGCCATATGAGAGGGTGCTGTCCATCATGATAAAGACTTTGCCTTTGGCACAGCAAAAGAAATAATCAGCAGAGTAAACAGACAACCCATAGAGTGGGAGAAAATCTTCACAAACTATGTATCTGACAAAGGACTAATACCCAGAATCTACAAGGAACTCAAACAAAAAACAAACACTCCTATCAAAAAGTGGGCTAAGGACATGAACAGACAGTTGTCAAAAGAAGATACAGAAATGACCAACAAACAGATGAAGAAAGATTCAACATCACCAATTCTCAGAGAAACACAAATTAAAACTACAATGCAATACCATCTTACTCCTGCAAGAATGGCCGTAATACACAAATAATACATACTGGCATGGATGTGATGAAAAGGGACCACTTTACACTGCTGGTGCGAATGGAAACTAGTACAACCACTATGGAAAACAGTGTGGAGATTCCTTAAAGGTCTAAAAGTAGATCTACCATTTGATAAAGGAAAACCACTCCTGGTATCTACCCAGAGGAAAAGAAGTCATTATACAAAAGAGACACTTGCACACGCATGTTTATAGCAGCACAATTCACAAGTGCAAAAACAGAGGACCAGCTCAAATGCCCATCAAGAAGTAGATAAAGAAAATATGGTATACATGTAATATGGAATACTACTCAGTCATAAAAAGGAATGAAATAATGGCATTTGCAGCAACCTGGACAGAATTGAAGACCATTATTCTACGTGAACTAACTCAGGAATGGAAAACCAAACATTGTATGTTCTCACTCATAAGTGGGAGTTAAACTAGGAGGATGCAAAGGTGTGAAATGATACAATGGACTTTGAGGTCTCAGGGAAAAGGGTGGGAGGTGAGGGATAAAAGACTATATATACATTGAATACAGTGTACAATGCTCGGGTGATGGGTGCACCAAAATCTCAGAAATCACCACTAAAGAACTTACGCATGTAACCAAACACCACTTGTTCCCCAAAAACCTACTGAAATAAATAATGGTAATATGGCCAGGAGCAGTGGCTCATGCTTGTAATCCCAGCACTTTAGGAGGCCAAGGTGGGTGCATCACTTGAGGTCAGGAGTTCAAGACCCTGTTTCTACTAAAAATACAGAAAAAATTTAGCCAGGCTCGGTGGTGCACGCCTGTAATCCCAGCTACTTGGGAGGCTAAGGCACAAGAATGGCTTGAACCCAAGAGGCAGAGGTTGCAGTGAGCCAAGATCGTGCCACTGCATTCCAGCCTGGACGACAGAGCAAGACTCTGTCTCACAATAAAAAAATTTCATAAAAATAAATTTAAAAATTAAAAAATAACAATACCAGCTTGGGTAACAGAGTAAGACTCTGTCTCCAAAAAAAAACCCAAAATCCAAGAAACCAAAAACAAAGAACACAGCAGTAAGAGGAGGCCAAGAAAAATTTCCCTTCTACGCCAGGCATGGTGGGTCATGCCTACAATCCCAGCACTTTGGCAGGCCAGCTAGGAGGAATACTTGAGGCCAGGAGTTCAAGACAAGTCTGGGCAACATAGTGAGACCTCATCTCCAGAAAACATTTTTAAAAATTAGCGAGGTGCAGTGGCACGTGCCTATAGTCCCAGCGACTTGGCAGGCAGAGACAAGAAGATCATATGAGCCCAAAGACTGAGGGTACAGTGAGCCATGATCACACCACCACTACACTCCAGCCTAGGCAACAGAGCAAGAACTTGTCTCAAAAAAACAAAACAAAACAAACTCCAATCAAAACTCACAGGATTTAAACTTTTATTTTCCCAAAGAATTCTCCTACTTGCAGAGAGCTCCCAAAAAGAATCTCAAAGTATGGTTCTGCAGGGTGCAGTGGCTCATGCTTCTAATCCCGCCACTTTGGGAAGCAGAAGAAGGAGGATCACTTGAGTCCAGGAATTTGACGCTATGAGTTGAGCCACGACTGCCACTGTACAACAGCATGGGTGACAGAGCAAGACCCTGTTTAAAAAAAAAAATTATGGGGCTGCCACTCTGCCCTTCCAAGCTCTTACCTGTGTTCACACCTTTGATGCATTCCCTGCCATCTGGATTGTCTGCTATTTTCACTTCACTCTGCAGATTCCGGGGATCTCTCCTTTGCTCCAACATGGAGATAATACTCAGGTCAGGAAGACAGATTCCTATTTATAAAAAGAAAGAAAAATAAAGAATAAATGTGTGTTGTGGCATCTCCAAAATCCAAGCCCCATGTCTAGGTAGGAGAGATGATACTATAAACGGATCAAGAATAGTATTTTGCCGGGTGCGGTGGCTCATGCCTGTAACCCCAGCATTATGGAGGTTTTCATTTCTGAGTCAACAGGGTTTTAATCTCAGTCAAGCAGTACATTGACTCCTAAAATGCTAAGAGGCACACAACAAAATGCAAAAATACACCAGGGCAGATCCTGACTTCTGGAGGGACATTATCCTCACCCAGGAAGACCAGGTTCCTGTAGTTCTCCAACATCACTTCCCTGTATAAAGTCCTCTGAGCAGGGTCCAGGCATTTCCACTCCTCCTGAGAGAATTCTATGGCCACATCCCTGAATGTCAAGTGTCCCTAAAATGAAAAACACATTTCACCAACAGGGTATCATCACAAAATGAGAAGACAGTTGTAAGGACTGACTTGATTGAAGTGAATGTTTTGACAAATCCACATTAAGGTATTTTTTAGCTAGTTATGTGTTTCTAATTGTGTTTTATTATACTTCTCTATTAGAAGTTATGATATTCTTTAAATTAGTATAGATTTCTAATTTTGTGGACAATACAAGAAATATAAAAATTAACCCACAGTTATTTCTATAGAAGTGTCAGATACTACATATATATATTTTTCAGACAGAGTCTCTCTTTGTTGCCGAGGCTGGAGTGCAGTGGCACAATCTTGGCTCAATGCAACATCTGCCTCCCAGGTTCAAGTGATTCTCCTGCCTAAGCCTCCAGAGTAGCTGGGACTACAGGCACCCACCACCATGCCCAACTAATTTTTGTATTTTTAGTAGAGACGGGGTTTCACTATGTTGGTGAGGCTGATCTCGAACTCCTGACCTCAAGCAATCCACCCACCTCGGCCTCGCAAAGTGCTGGGATTACAGGCATGAGCCACCAAGCACAGCCAGGATGAAGCTTTTGAACACATCCCATGTGATAGGAACTATTCTAAATGTTTTTGTTTTTTTAGACGGAGTCTTGCTCTGTCACCCAGGCTGGAGTGCAGTGGCGAGATCTCGGCTCACTGCAAGCTCCGCCCCCTGGGTTCACACCATTCTCCTACCTCAGCCTCCCGAGTAGCTGGGAGTACAGGTGCCCGCCACCACGCCCGGCTAATTTTTTGTATTTTTAGTAGAGATGGGGTTTCACTGTGTTAGCCAGGATGGTCTCGATCTCCTGACCTTGTGATCCGCCTGCCTTGGCCTCCGAAAGTGCTGGGATTACAGGCATGAGTCACCTCACCTGGCATATTCTAAATGTTTTACATGTACCAACTGCTATTACAACAAAAGCCCATGAAAGAACAATCTGTTCCCATCCTACTGAAGAGACAACTCTTTCACAGACATTCTAAGAAACTTGCCCCAGGTGCGAAGGCTAAAAACGGCAGAGTAAGTACAGATCCCAGGTGTCTGGGCATTAGAATCAAACTTTTAAGAATTAGGCCAGGCACAGTGGCTCACTCCTGTAATCCCAGCACTTTGGGAGGCCAAGGCAGGTGGATCATTTGAAGTCAGGAGTTGAAGACCATCCTAGCCAACATGGTGAAACCCCATCTCTACCAAAAATAACAAAAGTTAGCTGGGGGTGGCACCTGTAATCCCAGGTACTCGGGAGGCTGAGGCAGGAGAATCACTTGAGCTCGGGAGGCGGAGGTTGCAGTGACCTGAGATGGTGCCACTGCACTCCAGCCTGGGTGACAAAGAGAGACTCCGTCTCAAAAAAAGAAAAAAAAAAGATCAAACAATAAAGTAACAGATCGGCATCAAAAGTAAATTGACAGACAACGACCTAATTGAGTACAGTTAAAACAAGTTCCTGTATTAAAATCAAGAAACTGTCACACATGTATCCCCATAATAGGTTACTATCCTTACAGCCATCGATTCATTATCATAACAGTGTAGAACAATTTTAAGGTCATGAAAATATATAAGATGTAATTTCAACTGTTAAAAGATATAAGATGTATATAAACTGATGATGTGCCTTTGATAAAAACAAGAGACTTACTCATCTGTGCACTCATGCACACACATCATATACACACACTTATTCATATACATATATACACTCACATATACTCTAGTAAACATATACATGACACCTGAAAGAGCTGTCTCTCAATGACCTCTTTTTTAGATATTTGTCTTTTTGTTTGTTTGAGGTGTCCAGGTTGCAGTGCAGTGGCTCATTCATTGCACATTACAGCCTTGAACTCCTAGCCTCAAATGATAACCCTCTCCGAGTAACTAGAATGATAGGTGTGCACCACTGTGCCTGGCTGTCACTGTTATTTTTACTAATGTGCATTTCAGCGTGTTTGCAACAATAAAAATGTATAAACTGTGCTCAATTCAGTTAATAAACGTTATTGTATATTAAACTATTTCAAAAAGTTAGACCACATAAAAACACAGAAACTTGAATTCCAGTCTCTATTAAATACCCATACTGAAAAATATGTTTCAAAAATTGAGAAGGGGGTCTCACTATGTTGTCCAGACTGGTCTCAAACTCTTGTGCTCAAGGAATTCTCCAGCCTGAGTTTCCGGAGAAGATGGAATTCCAGCCCCGGCCCATAAATATTAGGTTGTTGCAAAAGTGATCGCGGTTTTGCCATTACTTTTGCACTAACCTAAACATAATTCTGTCCACTAAATATTTAGGTGTTAGCAAAAGCCCAAGGGAGACTGAAACATCACAATCAGCAGTAAACATCAGATAGATTTCTTCTCATTTACGGCACAGAAAAGAGGGCCAGGCTTGGGGGACCGGAAAGGCTTGGATCCATCTCGCGGGTGAGAACTTTACGCCGCGCGGGGCGTGTCTAGGGGGTCACTGAAGGATCTGAAGCGGGAAAACTCTGCGATAGGAGCTGTCTACATGGCCCTATGGTGAAAGACCGGGGACAGGACCAGCCTCCGTCCAATTTTAACACTCAGGGAAGCGACCGCCGGACTCTCATTAGAACGTCTGAGTTTACTCGGGGTGGAGGGAGCGGTGCCGAGATTTCAAGGTCTGTGTGACCCCTGAGATGCCGGGTACCGAAGCGCAGGGAACTCAGCATCCCAGATTTAATCTAAACAAAGGGAAACTCACACGCCGCAGCATGACCGTCACTCCACGTAATCTGCTTCCGGGTCTCCAGGAAACTGCGCGCGCAGCTGAGAGGCCAGGCCGGGGTGGAATTGGGCGGGGCCTGCGCTTCCCTCCCCTAGCTCCTAGCTCCTGTCGTTTTGGAGGCGAGTCCTGCCGTGGTGACTGAAGCAGCTCATCTATCTGGAAACAGTGCCCCCGCAGAGGGAAAGTCTGTTGATGATTAGATCCACGAAAATTCCTGCTATTAAAATTAATTTTAAAACGGCCGTAGAGGCGCTCGCATGTCGTCCTAGATACCCGATGCTGAGGCGGGAGGCTCGCTTGAGCCCATGAGGTGGAGGCTACAGTGAGCCGAGGTCCTGCCGCTGCACGGGCGCCTGAGAGAAACCTTGTGCCTAATAAATAAATGAATACATAATCATACATAAATAAATTGGAAGTAAATAAAATAAATATAAATGAATAATAAACGGTAGTTTTCAGAATTTTAAAGCTCTGGAATTGTTTGAGAAGGGGATGCAAATTAAAATTTGAAATGCAAAACCCTGCCAGGGCGGAATGTGTAATTTCCTTTTTTTTTTTTTTTTTTTTTGAGACAGTTTCGCTCTTTTGCCCAGGCTGAAGTGGCCCGATCTTGGCCCACTGCAACCTTCGCCCCCCGGGTTCAAGCGATTATCCTGCCTCAGCCTCCTGAGTAGCTGGGATGACAGGCTCCCGGCACCACGCTGGGCTACTGTCTTGTATTTTTAATAGAGACGGGGTTTTTCCATGTTGGCCAGGCTGGTCTTGAACTCCTGACCTCCCGATCCGCCTGCCTCGGCCTCCCAAAATGCTGGGATTACAGGCGTGAGCTACTGCACCCGGCCAAGTGTTTTCTTTTTTCATATTTATATTAATCCTAGTGTATACCTGCCATTGTCTTATGGACATACTCATGTCACAACTTTTTTTTTTTGAGACGGTCTCCCTCTGTCGCCCAGGCTGAAGTGCAGTACCACAATCACAGCTCACTAACTGCAGCTTCAACCTCCTGGGATCAAGTGATCCTCCCACCTCAGCCTCCCAAGTAGCTGGGACTACAGGTGCATGCCACTATGCCCAGTCTCATGTCACAAAATTTTGTCTCCAAACAGCACCCTCATTTATTTGTCCCCTAAAGTTTTCAGCAGAGCAAAACAGAGAAGAAATGTATTAAACATAGAATTTGGAGGCAATGTAGGAAAAAGATGTGAAAATATATATGTATACAAAAAATATAATTTTATTACAATTGAAAATGAACCATGGAATATATTGCATAATACCATAATCTGAAAATGACATATCCATAGCTTTTGGAAAAATGCTCTTGTAGTAAAATTATATTTATCATATAATAAATATAGATGACAAAATTGTTATTGTGTAATACATTACAAAATTATGTCACATTTATTGTAGATATTATGAAATTATATGGTGTCATATTATAAACACTTCCCCACAATAATTTTCACTGAACTACTGTAAAAAAAAACAAAAACAAAAACCTTAGGCAATTTTACTAAACTCTATTTCACAAGCATTTTCAACAATCATATTGTGCAATGAGATCTGTACCTGTATCCATAAAAGGAATATAGTAAGATATTACCATGAAGAAAATTGGGGGTCTTTCCTAACCAAGATGGCAGGAGTTCAGAGGAAGCACTCAGTGTTGTACTAGAGTTCACTGCATTTTGTGATGTCTGAACACTAACGCCTTTTACACCTCTGCACTCCCTCTTCCTATTCTGCCCATCTGGTCAACTGATAATAAAGCCTCAGTGCCCACTCCTTTGGAACCAACTGGAAGTTCAAACCACAAGGGGGTACCCCCGCCCCAGCCCTACCCTTTAGCAATCATGATACCCCAAGCCCATCACCTATCCCAGTTCTCTGAAGCCACCTTTGGAACAGCTGGAAAAGTACACCCTGCTTTCCCCCACAAAGCCTCATTATATAATAAAACACTCTCAAACCATATCAGTGTATGGGATCATCATTCTCAAGATCCAAGCCAAACCTTAGGGGGACTTCAAACAAGTTCCAGAAAAGTAGTCAAAAATTCAAATCACCAAAAAAGTTGTGAGGGTGACTATATGAAGTTTCTAGTTAATGTACCAAAACAAAATTTCCTTTATGTGTGCTTCGACTTAAAAGAAAATGGATGAACATTAATGTTTTCAAATGGTCTCACTGAACACTACAAGTACAAAAAGAAATTGTGTTACAGTAGTTTTTGTTTGTTTTTGAGACAGAGCCTTGCTCTGTCGCCAGGCTGGAGTGCAGTGGTGCAATCTCAGTTCACTGCAACCTCTGCCTCCCAGGTTCAAGCGATTCTCCTGCCTCAGCCTCCCAAGTAGCTGGGATTACAGGTGCCCACCACCATACCCAGCTATTTTTTTTTTGTATTTTTAGTAGAGATGGGGTTTCACCATGTTGGCCAGGATAGTCTTGATCTGCTGACCTCATGATCCGCCCAACTCAGCCTCTCAAAGTGCTGAGATTACAGGCGTGAGCCCCCACACCCGACCATGTTACAGTATTTTTACCTTCAACCCATACTTTTTTATTTATTTATTTAGAGATGGAGTTTCGCTCTTGTTGCCCAGGCTGGAGTGCAATGGCACGATCTCGTCTCACTGCAACCTCTGCCTCCCAGGTTCAAGTGATTCTCCTGCCTCAGTCTCCCAAGTAGCTGGGATTACAGGCATGTGCCACCACGCCCGGCTAATTCTGTATTTTTAGTAGAGACAGGGTTTCTCCATGTTGGTCAGGCTGGTCTCAAACTCCCGATCTCAGCTAATCCACCTGCCTCGGCCTCCCAAAGTGCTGGGATTATAGGCGTGAGCCACCGCGCCTGGCCCCTTTCTATTTCCTAATATTTGTCATATTACTATTTATTTTTGCTGCATGAAAATGAAGGTACATGCCATAGGTCTTATTTGGCACACAAGAAAGAGGCATATAGAAACATAATACAGGGCATACTCATTAACAGTGATGCACATTTGAGGGTGTACAAGGCTGACATTGCACTGCTATTCACAAAGTGATTTTGACTTTACCCACATAAGCATCCTTCGCCAGAGTACACAGAGACTAACTCAAGTACTAAGTGTAATTACTCAAAATCATATTTACCTAAGTATATGCACCCAAAAGCGTATGTTGTTTTGTCTCTGTCTCTCACACACACACACACACACACACATTGTTCTGGCTGCTTCAACCTTAAAATCCTAATGGGACATTATTCTCTACTATAAAGTATCCTCCTGAGGTAAGATTAAACAACGTTGGTAGAAAGGATGTGATTCATTCCCACTAAGAAAAAGTTAAACAAGGCCAAGCACTGTGGCTCACACCTGTAATCCCAGCACTTTGGGAGGCCAAGGCCAGTGGATCACTTGAGGTCAAGAGTTTGAGACCAGCCTGGCCAACATGGGGAAACCCCGTCTCTACTACAAATACAAAAATTAGCTGGGCAGTAGTGGTGCATGCCTGTAATCCCAGCTACTGAGGAGGCTAGGCGGGAGAATCGCTTGAACCCGGGAGGCAGAGGTTGCAGTGAGTCAAGATCATGCCACTGCACTCCAGCCTCAGTGATACAGCGAGACTTGGTCTCAAAAAAAAAAAAAAAAAAGGAAAAAAAAAACCTCTAAACTTGGTTACTTAAAACTTGAGAAGTATGTACATTCTAAATCAAAGAGTTACAAATTATAGTGCCAGCAGTTAAACGTGAATCCTACTTAAGAATATGCTATACTGGTAGTTTTCATTAAATGCTCTATTCTGATATAACTCTTCTCTCTTTATTATTTGTATGTGTGTGTGTATATGTTATTAACTTTACATTTGTAAGGTTTCCTTTCAGCATAGATCAAGAGACGGGTGATGAGGCTTGAAGGCAAACTAAATTCTTTGCCACATTTATATTTGTAAGGTTTTTCTCCTGAGTCCTCCAATGCTGTGCTAGGTATGAACTGTAACTAAAGACTTTGCCACATTCATTGCCTCTGTAGGGTACGCAGTGAATTCTCTCCAGCATGAATTTTCCGATGGCGTGAAAGGTGTGGATTTTGATTGAAGACCTTGCCACAGGCATTACACCTGTAAGGTCTCTCTCCAGTATGAATTCTTTGATGGTTCGTTAAGTATAATTTGCGCCCAAAGACTTTGTCACATTCATTACATTTGTAAGGTTTCTCCCCGGTATGGGTTAGAAGATGGGCCATAAGGCCCGGACGCTTGCGAAACGCTCTTCCACATTCGTTACATTTGTAGGGCTTCTCTGTACTATGAATTATTTGATGCCGTGCAAGGTATGAAAGCAGACTAAAGACCTTGCCACACTCATTACATTTGTAAGGTTTTTCTGCCGTGTGACTTCTCTGATGATTGGTTAGAGAAAATTTGTGTCTGAAGTTCTTGCCACACTCATTGCATTTGTAAGGTTTCTCTCCAGTATGGATTACAAGATGGGTAGTAAGCCCTGAACACTCTCTAAATGCTTTGCCACATTCGTTACATTTGTGAGGCTTCTCTCCAGTATGAATTCTTTGATGTCGTGCAAGGTTTGAATTGCGATTAAACACCTTGTCACATTCACTACATTTGTAAGGCTTCTGTCCAGTATGAATCCTCCAATGTTCTACAAGATGTGAATTGCGACTGAAGACCTTGCCACATTCAGTACATTTGTAAGGTTTCTCTGCATTATGGATTACTTGATGGTTAGTAAGGCTTGCAGGGACTCTAAAAACTTCACCATCTTCACTACATTCATAAGAGTTTCCTCTAACGTATGCTTTCTCTTCTTGTGGGAGGAATGGGAAATCAATAAAATCATTCCTATATTTATTAAACATGTGTGTCGTGAAAGTAGAAGGAGTTTTTGGCAGTGGTGAAACTGAGGAACGATGGTTTGTAAACTTTTCAACTTGATTCCTTCCAAAAATTTTCCTTCCAGCTTCAAACAGCTGCAGTTCAGACAGATGTGACTCAAGGGTAAATCCAAGTTGATTTTTAATAGGCTTGTTTTCTGCATTGCTTCCCAATATACAGCTCCTCCCTAGAAAAGAAGAAAGAGTAGAACATGAACCCATGATTCTGGCATGTTTCCAGTCTGGTGCAGGGACTAGAATCTGCCTCACTCAACTCAGACATTGGAAGAAGTATCAGCATACTTTGGATGTCACATTGTGAGAGCTGAAAACACAAGGGGGTGACGTGATGCATTGGAGCAGTGGGGAATCTGCAGGACTCGGGAGGATTATGGGTGACTTTGAGAAAGATTAAGGGCAGAGAAATAGAGCAGAAACTGAAAGCTTCTCAGAAAAAGGAGGGATGAGTCTCTTAGAGAAAATAAGACATTTAAGAGCAGTTGTATAGACATTAGTAATAGTATAATATATGCATAAAGCTCTTGTGCTGGGGACTCTCCCAGACCTGACCCTATGATCTCTCCATCTGTTAATTTATCCTTCTCTATCTACTTAGAATAAGGTCTTGCTCTGTCACCCAGGCTGCAGTGCAGTGGCGTGATCACAGCTCACAGCAGCCTTAAGCTCCTGGGCTCAAGCATCCTCCTGCGTAGCTGAGACTACAAGGTATGCACTATCGTGCCTGGCTAATTTTTAAATTTTTTGTAGAAATAAGGTCTCATTATGTTGCTGGTTTCAAACTCCTGGGATCAAGCAATCCGCCCACCTCAGCCTCAAAAAATTCTTGGGTTACAGATGTGAGCCACCATGCCGGGCCTGGATCCTTTAAAATACTCTGTATAATAAACCCTGTAAATGTTAAGTATGTATTACCATGAGTTCTGTGAACCACTCTAGCAAATTAATCAAACCCAAAGAGAGAGCAATGGGAACCCCAACTTTTGAAGCTGGTTGGTCGAAAGTTGCAGAGGTCTGGACTTATGACCAGTGTCTGAAAGGGGGCAGTATTGGAGACTGAGCCCTCAACCTGTGGGATGTGATGTGCTCTCCAGGTACACAGCATCAGAATCGAATCCAAGGGAACCCAGTGAGTATCCGCTGCAGAACTGACTGCTCATTGGTGGAAGAAAACTCACATTCGGTCACGTAAGTTTTCTGTGTTTCTTGTTGTGTGGTGCAAGACCAGACAGAGGAAGATATGGTTTGAGTTTTGCCCCTCAGTCTTAAATAACAAATTATGGCAAGTCAACGTAATGGTATTTCTGAGATTAAGATGGCAATAACTTTAAAAGAGCATATTCTTAAGATATGAAAAATTTCCATATTATACACTGTAACAAATTTAATTGGCAAAAGTGCTGTTTAATAGTAGCTACTAAGTCAGGTAAAACGAAGGAAAACAAATATTTAAACTCCCATTCAAACATTTCTGGAGTGTCTATAGGTTTTAGAGAATCTCCTGCTGAGGCATACCCTGTGCCATTAAAAAAAAAAAAAAAACTCATAAATATATAAACCAATGGGCCATTCCCTGATACTATAGCCCCACAGATACAAAATAATAAACACAAAGAGTATCATATGAAATATAGAACTGCTGATTAAATATACAAAAACCAAGTTGATTTGTAATACATGGAAAGGTACAAGATGAAAGTAACAGTGGTTTGAACAAATGACGGTAGTGTTAAAACCAGAGGCATCATCTGGTGGCTATTTTGTGCCATGCTCCCCACGAGGATCTAGGGATCCAACACGGGGTCTTTCTGTTGACTGTCTTTCCCACTCAGCTGAGTAACCATCTCAGAAGAGCCACCTACTCCCCTGTGACACACAGCAGTAAAGTGTGGATGAAGCACAACTGAAGAATGGCTGAGGGTCCTTGTGGAATAAGAAGAAATGCATACATTGGTCTATTCCCCGGTTCCTGACACAGAGCTCCAAAGACCTTGGGATGTCCTGGGTGGTGTGAGTGTGATCTGCTCTAATGAGGCAACCTTTGTGGGTTCCTGGATGGGGCTGATCACCAGAAAGACCAGGCCATACTTAGAAGCATGAAACTGTCAGCCTCACCCACTATCTTCTAGGAGAGGGGCTGGAGATTGAGTTAATATCAGTCACGCCTATGTGATGAAGCCTCCATAAAGATCCCTGAACTATGGGGTCACGAGCTTCCAAATGCTGAAGACATGCAGGTGCCTGGAGGGTGGCACACCCGGTGACTCTTCCCATGTGCCTTGCCCTGTGAATCTCCTCATCTGGCTGTCCATCTGTATCCTTAGAAACATACTTCATCATGAACCAATGAACCTAAAAAAGTGTTTCACTGAGTTCTGTGAGCCACCCTAGCAAAGTAATCAACCCAAGAAGGGAGGGGGTTGAGGGAACCCAACTTACAGCTGGTTGGTCAGACGGAAAGGTGACAACCTACTACTAGCAAGTGGTGGCTGAGGTGGGCGACTCTCAGCCTGTGGGATCTGATTCTAACTCCAGGTAGACAGTGTTAGAAACGAATTATAGAAAACCCAGTAAAGATCCAGTGAAAATTTGTTGATGGGGAGAAATCCCCACATATTTTGGTGACCAGAAGTGAAATGTTCTGTGCTGAGTGGCATGTGAGAATAGGAAAATCACTGGCTTTTTCCCATCTCAAACAGACCTGAACAGGCAGAGGGGGCTGGAGGCACCTGTAGTTTCCAGGACCCAGATGCAAAAAAGAGTAGCTCGTGTTTTCCCATTTCCTGATTACGTCTTCCCAGTACGGGAAATGGGGTGGACCATGAATAGGTCAAGGGGGTAGGTCTATGAAGACCTCAGCTTTGACCTATAGGGACAGAAACTGAGCATCAGATGGAATCAAGCACAGAAAGAAAACCACAGGCGAAAGAGACCCGTGGCAACAATGCTCCCTGTGTTCTTCAGAATCATGGAACAGAAGTTCATAGAAGCCACATGACAGGGTGCTGTCCATCATGATAAAGACTTTGCTTTGGCCGGGCGCGGTGGCTCAAGCCTGTAATCCCAGCACTTTGGGAGGCCGAGACGGGCGGATCACGAGGTCAGGAGATCGAGACCATCCTGGCTAACACAGTGAAACCCCGTCTCTACTAAAAAATACAAAAAAAATAGCCGGGCGAGGTGGCGGGCGCCTGTAGTCCCAGCTATAGGGAGGCTGAGGCAGGAGAATGGCGTAAACCTGGGAGGCGGAGCTTGCAGTGAGCTGAGATCCGGCCACTGCACTCCAGCCTGGGCGACAGTGCGAGACTCCGTCTCAAAAAAAAAAAAAAAAAAAAAAAAAAAGACTTTGCTTTTGTGTCTGGGCTGGAACACCACTCACGGGTGAAAAGATGAAACTATTACACATTTGTAGAGCTGAATGAGAGAGCAAAGAATATTTCCATTCAGAATGCCTAGGATTTAAACTTTTCTTTTCTCACAGAACGTCCCACCTATAGAGAGTTTCCCACACACTCTTTTAAGAGTTAGTATGGGCTGGGTGTGGTGGCTCACGTCTGTAATCCCAGGACTTTGGGAGGCTGAGGCAGGCAGATCACTTGAGGTCAGGAGTTTGAGAACAGCCTGACCAACATGGTGAAACCGCGTCCTTACTAAAAGTACAAAAATTAGCTGGGTGCGGTGACACATGCCTGTAATCCCAGCTACTGGGGAGGCTGAGGCAGGAGAATTGCTTGAATCTGGGAGGCAGAAGTTGCAGTGAGCTGAGATCACACCACTGCACACCAGCCTGGGCAACAGAGCGAGACAATGTCTCAAAAAAAAAAAAAAATAGTATGGCTTTGCAAGGTGCAGTAGCTGTAATCTGTAATCTACAACTTTGGGAGGCCAAGGCAGGAGGATTGCTTGAGTCCAGGAGTTTGAGGCTGCAGTGAGCTGTGACTGCCACTGCACTACAGCCTGGGTGATAGCGGAACACCCTGGCTCAAAAATAAAAAAATAAAAACTATGGCTTCCACACTGCCCATCAGAGCTGTTACCTGTGTTCACGCTTCTGACACATTCCCTTCCATCTGGATTTTTTACTATTTTAACTTCACTCTGCAGAGTCAAGGGCTCTCTCCTTTGCTTCAACATGGAAATAATACTTAGGTCAGGAAAACAGATTCCTGTTAATAAAAAGAAAGAAACAAGATGTGCTGGGGCATTTCCAAAATCCAAGCCCTATGTTTAGGTAAGAGAGGGGATATTGCAAATGGATCAAGAATAATATTTCACAAGTTCACCCACAGACTGGCTCCTTCTGAATGCTTAGGGAATACTGTAATATGTAGACATCGAGATCTCTTCCAAGAACTACTGACTTGTAAGCACAGGGGAGAAAACAGAGAACTGGTTATCTGGTGCCACCTAATGACATATCATGAAGGGGGCAGACCATCTGAAGACAGGACACATTTCAAATCCAGAGAGCATAATAGAACTTTTCATTTGAGTCAACAAGGTTTCTACCTCAGTTAAGCAATTTAGGGGCTCCTAAGAGGCAACCAAGAGAAAATGCAAAGATAGATGAGAGCAGATCCCGGCTTCCGGAGGGAAGTTATCCTCACCCAGAGAGACCAGGTTCCTGTAGTTCTCCAACATCACGTCTCTGTACAAAGCCCTCTGTCCAGGGTCCAGGCATTTCCACTCCTCCTGAGAGAATTCAATGGCCACGTCCATGAACGTCAAGTGTCCCTAAAATGAGGACCGCATTGTTTGCAACACTAAAAATGTATAAATTGTACGCAATTTAGTTTATAAACATTTTTTAATATTAAGCTATTGAAAATGGCAGATCATTAAAAAACATAGAAACTTCAACTCCAATCTCTAGTAAATACCCACATTCAAAAATATATAGTATTTTTAAAAATTCAGATGGGGTTTTACTAGGTTGCCCAGAAAGATCTCAAACTCCTAGATTCAAGGGAAGAGTTTAATCCTTCCCCAGCCTCCCGAGAAGGTGGGATTATAGGCATACACCACTAACCCTGCCCTACAAATACACTTTTGTCCATTAAAGTCTACATATGTAGGTATTAGCAAACGCCAATGGAGTTTATTGATTTATTTCATTAATGAAACAGTGATACATGACACAAAATTGAAGAATATTATACACTAATTTAACAAATAGGACGGGTGCAGTGGCTCACACCTGTAATTCCAGCACTCTGGAAGGCCAAAGCAGATGGATCACCTGAGGTTAGGAGTTTGAGACGAGCCTGGCCGACATGGTGAAACCCCCTCTCTACTAAAAATACAAAAATTAGCCAGGCATGGTGCTGGGCGCCTGTAATGCCAGCTACTCGGGAGGCTGAGACAGGAGAATTGCTTGAACCTGGGAGGCGGAGGTTGCGGTGAGCCGAGATCGCGCCATTGCACTCCAGCCTGGGCGACAAGAGTGAAACTCCGTCTCAAAAAACAAACAAACAAACAAATAAAGGTCATAGAAAATATCTCAGCAGCACATACCTTAAGAAATTACTAGATCATTAATACTCAGGCCAAGAATAAAATTGGAAAACAAACAAACCAAAAAAACATGATATTAAACAAGAACATCTTATAAAATGTCATAATCAGCAGTAAACATGGGATGCACTTCCTCTAATTTAAGGCCAGGAAAAGGGTGCAGGTCTGTGCTGCAGCCAATCACAACTGCACAGGATGCCTGATCAGAGACCGGCAGCAGAGGAAAAAAACAGGAAAAAAAACAAAAAAAGTGGGAATAGGAGGCAGGAAAAAGCAGGATCTGTTAGAACTAACGAATGACAGGATTGTAACCAAAACAAAGAATGCCATTTAGGCATATAGTTAATACGAATATATTGAAAACAAGTTTCGACCGGGCACAGTGGCTCATGCCTGTAATCCCAGCACTTTGGGAGGCTACGGCGGGCAGATCACCTGAGGTGGGGAGTTCGAGACCAGCCTGATCAACACAGAGAAACCCATCTCTACTAAAAATACAAAATTAGCCAGGCATTGTGGCGCATGCCTGTAATCCCAGCTACTCGGGAGGCTGAGGCAGGAGTATTGCTTGAACCTGGGAGACAGAGGTTGCAGTGAGCCGAGTTCATGCCATTACACTCCAGCCTCAGCAACAAGAGTAAAACACTCCATCTCAAAAAAAAAAAAGAAAGAAAGAAAACAAGTGTCCTTCTTTAGCAGCACTAATTATAAATGACACACACACAAGAAACATCCTACCTCTCCCTTAGCAAATATACATGGCCCCTAACTAAAAGACATTCCAGAGCTGTGTACGAAACCCGCAACTCTACTAAAAGAGTAATGTCAGCAAGACAGAGGAACACGAAGCCACAGACCTTTCTGTCCCCATGGAGACAAAAATTAAACAATACACAGACCAATTGGCTTTGTGAGAAATGTAGAAGGCCCTTAGCAAGTTCCTGCACCCCAAAGAAGCACCAAGTCAACCTGCTGGGAGCCCAGTGGGAAAATGCATGAACACATTAGCCTGAGCCCCTGCTCAGGCATGATGTGCCATCACCCAGAGGAAACCACAAACTCCAGACTTCTCCTGAAGGACAACGTTCTGTCTTGGTTGAACAGAAGCTCTGAAGTAACAGGGCCCCAGGTCAGGAAGCCACTGAGAACAAAGGCAGCAGCATAAATCAGAGCCCGCAGTAACGCAGGCAGACACTAGGTGGCAGTGCGGACCCCAGCTTCCTATGGCCTCACACAGGCTGCAAAGCAGGTGCAGAAAGGGGAGCTCCTGAGCAGAACCTGGTCACCCTCTTCAGTGAGGAGGTGACAAGCAAAGTCCAGAGAGGACACATCGCAGACAAAGCTCAGGACCTCCAGAGACTCCTCCTGGGCTGATTGGTGCGCGTGGTCCCTGAACCACGCCAAGCACAAAAAAACGAGAGGTGACTGATTTATTTTCTTTTTCTTTTTCTTTTGAGACAGAGTCTCGCTCTGTCGCTCAGGCTGGAGTGCAATGGCGCAATCTCGACTCACTGAAACCTCCGTCTCCTGGGTTCAAGGGATTCTCCTGCCTAAGCCTCCCGAGTAACTGGGATTACAGGTGTGCACCACCACGCCAGGCTAATTTTGTATTTTTAGTAGAGACAAGGTTTCATTATGTTGGCCAGGCTGGTCTCAAACTCCTGACCTCAGGTGATCTGCCCGCCTCGGCGTCCCAAGTGCTGGGATGACAGGCATGAGCCACTGTGCCCAGCCAATGCGTAAAAATAAATTTCTACAGGACTTGCTCTGGCTCTTGCCACAGAGCTGACAGCAGTGGGTCGCCAGTGAGATGCAGGGAGGGTGGGAAACCGCACAGGGCAGGGCAGGGGAGACTTGGTATTTGATGGCCTAAGCTGCACGTTTGGTGTCTTCTATAAAACAAATATAGGCTGGGCGCGGTGGCTCAAGCCTATAATCCCAGCACTTTGGGAGGCCGAGATGGGCGGATCACGAGGTCAGGAGATCGAGAACATCCTGGCTAACATGGTGAAACCCCGTCTCTACTAAAAAATACAAAAAATTAGCCAGCCGAGGTGGCGGGTGCCTGTAGTCCCAGCTACTCGGGAGGCTGAGGCAGGAGAATGTCGTAAACCCGGGAGGCGGGACTTGCAGTGAGCTGAGATCCGGCCACTGCACTCCAGCCTGGGTGACAGAGCGAGACTCTGTCTCAAAAAAAAAAAACAAAAAAAAAAAAACCAAATATATACATAATTTGATGTTTAACATAAAAAATATAACAATAATTGCTGAACAAGAATGAATATAATTTCTACCTCTTTAATGACAAAAAAAATGCTGCTTCAATCTCTGTTCAAAATTACAGCTTTTTTTCACCTAACCCAGATGCTGTACAAGACTCCCCGCAGGACACCGCTCTCCATGGGAGGGCCGTGCTGAGAAAGAAGAAAGAAGGTCCTCTCTGAACCAAGCCAGACACAAGAAAGTAGGAAAGGTGTTTAGCTTCAAATGTAGTAAAAATCAGACAGAAAATATTTCTCCTTCCTGAACTCCTTTTCCAGAATTTACCAGGTACTTGTGCACATTAGTACGTGACTTCTAGTGGCAGCTGCTCTAATCCTGGTCCACAGAGACCAGACAGAGCATCCAGATGTGGCCCCTGAACAATCCCTGCTGCCCAACAGCACTGACACCACGGGACCCTCACCCCGTCTCCATCCATGTCTGGTGTGAGCCCTTCCCAGGACCATGCCCAGGGCAGCCTCTTCCCAACTTCATGTCACTGGGTCACGAGAGATGGAAGCTAAGCGAGATGAGAGGGTGAGGGTGAGCAAACCTGTCAGGCAGGACACTTCAGACATTTCAGAAAGAAACAGAGATAGAAAAATCCGCCGAGAATATCAGTTTACCTGAGGAAGAGCCATCCCTGACTCCTCTGCTTCCCTCTTCTGGGCTTCTTCATCGCACAGCATGACCGTTTAGAAGTCAATCCTAAATGTCAAAAATAGGCTGATTGCTGCTCAGAATCAACACGTTCCCCTTCCTGTGCCACAACCACACACACAGGTGAGACCTCACCCTGTGGAAAATGTCCTCTGCTGCCCACTGCACCAGAGTTGATGCAGGGACAGGAAACTCCTACCAGAAGAACGAGTGAAGTTTTTCCTTGTTTATTCAGGACTCGTTTCCCTCCTGGAGAAGCCCGCACGCACGCTGCAGCAGGACGGAGCTGGGCTGGACTGAGCCGCCTCATTCAGGGAACAGACCCAGCTGTGACCAAACTCCACGGAGAGCACAGCCCCCCCTCCCCTCTCTGTGGAGCCCAGGCTCATATAATCCCTCAGAACTGGAGGACATAGAGCCTTGGTGCTCAGCGCCAGACACAGAACACAGTGGAATCTCCTTATCCATGGGGCATATGTTCCACGATGCCCAGTGGATGCCTGGAACCTCAAACAGTACTGACCTCTATTTACTCCACTTAAATTATGCATGTAACAGCTTCTCACTGGCATATCCAAACTGCCAGCATCAATATTCACATGCTCGGGGAATACTAAAGCAAAAGGACTGAGATACCCCAAAAGTGGACCAGATCAAAAAGACTATTCACTGACTAATGGGCAGACAGAGTCTACACTCGGCCCTCAGGATTTCTAGGGTCCAAATCCAGAGATTCAACCAACGACAGACTGAAATAATTACAAAAAAAGGGGAAAGAAACCCAAAAGTAACAAACAATGAAAATAATACAAGAAAACAACAGAGTATAACAACTATATAGCATTTATAAATTTCATTAATCCATTATAAGTTTCATCAATCCATTATAAGTAATCAAGAGATTTTTTAAAGTCTATGGGAGGATGTGTGTAATTTATACGCAAATACAGTCATGCACTGCTTAGTAACGGGACCTGTTCTGTGAAATGTGTTTTCAGACCATTTCATTACAGACTGCACGACATAAACCAAGATGGTTTATGTCTACTACAGGTTAAGTCTACTATGGTTAAGTCTACTACACATCTAGGGTATATGGTATAGCCTATTGCTAAAAACCTGCACATCATGTTATGTACTGAATACTACAGGCAACTATGACACAGTGGTATGTACTTGTAAATAAAAACATGTCTCAACATAGAAAAGGTACAGTACTAATATGATATAAATGTTTAAAAAATGGTACATCTGTCTAGGCACTTACCATGAATGGTGCTTGCAAGACTAGAAATTGCTCTGGATGAGTCGGTGAGTGTGTGGTGATCGAATGTGATGGCCTACGACATAACTGTGTACCACTGTAGATTTTATAAATACTGAATACTCAGCCAGGCGTGGTGGCTCATGCCTGTAACCTCAGCACATTTGGAGAACGAGGCAGGCGGATTGCTTGAGCCCAGAAGTTCGAGACCAGTTTGGGCAACATGGCGAGACTCCTGTGTCTACAAAAAAAAAAATACAAAAAATAAGTTGAGGCATAGTGGAACACACCTGTAGTCCCAGCTACCCAGGAGGCTGTGGTGGGACGATCACCTGAACTTAAGAGGTTGAGGCTGCAGTGAGCCATAATCGCACCACTGCATTCCAGCCTGGGCGACAGTGTGAGAGGCTGTCACAAAAATAAATACGTACATACATACTTACTGTATATTTAGGCTACACTAACATAAAAAATATTTTTTTCTCAATAACAAATTAACCTCAGCTTACTGTAACTTTTTGACATTATAAACTTCTAAATTTAACTTTCTGACTTTTGTAATAACATTTAGCTTAAAACACACATTGTATAGCTGTACAAAAATATTTTGTCTTTATATCTTTATTCTATAAGTTTTTCCCATTTAAAATTTTTTTTTCCCCATTTAAACTTTTTGTCAACAACCAGGACACAAACACATACATTAGCCTAGGCCTACACAGGGTCAGGACCATCAATGTCATTGTCTTCCAGTGCCACATCTTGTCCCATTGGAAGATTCTCAGGGGCAATAATATGTATGGAGCTGTCATCTGGGACAACAATGCCTTCCTTTGGATACCTTTTGAAGAACTTGCCTGAAGGCCGGGCGCGGTGGCTCAAGCCTGTAATCCCAGCACTTTGGGAGGCCGAGACGGGCGGATCACGAGGTCAGGAGATCGAGACCATCCTGGCTAACACGATGAAACCCCATCTCTACTAAAAATACAAAAAACTAGCCGGGCGAAGTGGCGGGCGCCTGTAGTCCCAGCTACTCGGGAGGCTGAGGCAGGAGAATGGTGTAAACCCGGGAGGCGGAGCTTGCAGTGAGCTGAGATCCGGCCACTGCACTCCAGCCTGGGCGACAAAGCGAGACTCCGTCTCAAAAAAAAAAAAAAAAAAAAAAAAAAAAAGAACTTGCCTGAGGCTCTTCTAGGTGAGGAGGTACTCCTTTCAGAAATACGTCTGTGGTGTGAATCTGAAAGTCAGCTGAGGGCCTGGTGCAGTAGCTCATGCCAGTAATCCCCGCACACTGGGAGGCCGAGGCGGGCGGATCATGAGGTCAAGAGATCGAGACCATCCTGGCCAACATGGTGAAACCCCATCTCTACTAAAAATACAAAAATTAGCTAGGAGTGGTGGCGCATGCTTGTAGTCCCAACTACTTGGGAGGTTGAGGCAGGAGAGTCGCTTGAACCCGGGAGGTGGAGGTTCCAGTGAGCCGAGACCACACCACTGCACTCCAGCCTGGTGACAGAGCGAGACCTGGTCTCAAAAAAAAAAAATCAGCTGATTAGGAAATGAGATAGGAAGAAAAATATCCATGGTGGTTTACTTGCTTATTTTTTCTTCCTAAATGTTATTGTGAGCAGTTAATGCACCATAAACTTTCCTTTCCATTAATAAACACCTTCTGGGGTTGGGTGCGGTGGCTCACTCCTGTAACCCCAGAACTTTGGGAGGCTGAGGCAGGCAGATCACACCAGGTCAAGAGTTTGGGACTAGCCTGGCCAAAATGGTGAATCCCCATCTCTACTAAAAATACAGACATTAGGCCGCGTGCTGTGGCTCAGGCCTGCAATCCCAGCACTTTGGGAGGCCGAGGCGGGCAGATCACGAGCTCAGGAGTTTGACACCAGCCTGACCAACATGGTGAAACCTCGTCCCTACTAAAAATACAAAAATTGGCCGGGCGCGGTGGCTCACGCCTGTAATCCCAGCACTTTGGGAGGCGGAGATTGGCGGATCACGAGGTCAGGAGATCGAGACCATCCTGGGTAACACGGTGAAACCCCATCTCTACTAAAAATACAAAAAACTAGCCGGGCGTGGTGGCGGGTGCCTGTAGTCCCAGCTACTCGGGAGGCTGAGGCAGGAGAATGGCGTGAACCCAGGAGGCGGAGCTTGCAGTGAGCCAAGATCGCACCACTGCACTCCAGCCTGGGAGACAGAGCGAGACTCTGTCTCAAAAAAAAAAAAAAAATACAAAAATTAGCTGGGCATGGTGGCATACGCCTGTAATCCCAGCTACTCAGAAGGCTGAGGCAGGAGAATCACTTGAACCTGGGAGGCTGAGGTTGCAGTGAGCCGAGCCTGCATAACAGAGTGAGACTCCATCTCAAAAAAAAAAAAAAAAAATACAGACATTAGCCGGGTGTAATGGCAGGCACCTATAATCCCAGCTACTCAGGAGGCTGAGGCAGGAGAACCGCTTGAACCCAGGAGGCTGAGGTTGCAGTGAGCCGAGCCTGGGTAACAGAGTGAGACTCCATCTCAAAAAAAAAAAAAAAAAAAAAATTAGCCGGGCATAATGGCAGGCACCTGTAATCCCAGCTACTCAGGAACCTGAGGCAGGAGAATTGCTTGAACCTGGGAAGCAGAGATTGCAGTGAGCCAAGATCACACTACTACACTCCAGTCTGGGTGACAGAACAAGACCCTGTCTCAAAAAATAAGATAAAGAAATAAATAAACACCTTTTGGTGTTGGAGTTCATGTTTTCAAACTTTTAAAGAAGCTTGTTGAGGTCTGTACCAGTTTCTGCTAAACCCTTCACTGTGAAATTTCCTGGATTTTGTTTTCCTTTCCTTCACTTTCCTATCCTCTCACCTCTTCTTCAGCTATGTGTTCTTGTATCAGTTCCAACAACTTATTCGTCCATTCCTCATGAACCACCTCTAAGAGCATCAGTGTCATCCTCACCCACAGCCAGGTTAAAGCTGCCTGGCAAAGATCCAGGTTTGTTTCCCCCAGCATCACCACAGGCACAGGACTGCACTGCACTATGACGTCATGACTGCTCTGATGTAGCTAGGCAACAGGAATTTTTCAGCTCCAGTGTAACAGTGTAATCTTATGGAACCACCATCATATAGTTGATCGTTGACCAAAACGTCATTATGCAGTGTATGGCTGTACTGCGCAACTTTACATAAAGGACTTGAAGATCACTTGACTTTGGTATCCTCAGGGGTCATGGAAGTAATCCCTCTGATACTGAGGGATGACTGTACTGCCTAGATATACCAGAAAAGGAGATGATTCAAGTCCTAGGCAAAAGAGAATGGGACTGGCTGGGTACAGTGGCTCACACCTGTAATCCTAGCACTTTGGGAGGCCAAGGTAGGTGGATTGCCTGAGCTCAGGAGTTCAAGACCAGCCTGGGCAACATGGTGAAACTCTATCTCTACTAAAAATACAAAAAATTAGTGAGGTGTGGTGGTATATGCCTGTAATCCCAGCTACTTGGGAGGCTGAGGCATGAGAATCGCTTGAACCCGGGAGGCAGAGGTTGCGGTGAGCCAATATTGTGCCACTGCACTCCAGCCTGGGCGATGGAGTGAGACTCCTCAAAAACAGAGTGGGACAGTGCTAGATTTCAGCACACTACTTGGAATGGTGGGAAATTTAAAAGTTGTGCATTCTTCATTTTTGGAACTTTCTGTGTCATATTTTCAGACCACAGTTAAACTCGAGTATCAAGAAATCAAACCAGCAGATAGGGAGCAACTACTGTAGCATCAACTTTAAATATTAGGCCTGGCCTTCACCTGAGTATTGAAATTAGAATCTCTGTAAGGACGCACAAGAGATGTTTCTGCAAAATGCCTCAGCACTCAAATGTGAAGCTAGCACTGAGCTCCGCCCAGAGGGGTTGAGCCCAGCGCAGTCCCCGCTTCTGGCTCTTCGCTCCCCTTGGGCCCTTGCTGTCACCAGGATCCAGACAGTGGCAGGAAAAGGGAAAAAATAAACACAGAACTTCAAAATGGAGGAGAGTTGGGGTGGGGTCAGGCTGGAGTGTTAAATCGGGGGCTACGGCGGGGAGGTCACAGAATCCTAAGAAGGTACTACCAGAACAAAGGCCTGGGGAAGGAAGGGTGTTTGTCACCAGCAGCCGAGCGGCCAGAGAGTTCCAGGCAGAGGGACAGCCCAGATGAAGCCTCTGAGGCAGGAGAAACCTGGGCCCCCTGTTATGTAGGTTTCAAATAATTCCACTTACACAGTTTGCTACATGAATGACATGTGTGCTGTGATAAGAACTTGGAGTGCGTTCCTCCTTCCTTCATGAGACATGCATCACCCCTTGGCAGCCCCCATAGATGAGAAATGGAGTAAACTTCCCTCCCACCCAGAGAATGTGGTTGGACTCCGCCCTCCCCTGGAGAATGTTATATGGCACCTTCTCAGACCCCATACACGAGATTCTGACCTCGACTACTGGAATTCAAAATACACGGAAATTCAAGAGGTTGACAGTCACTGTGAGAGCCGAGGCTGTGGCACACTCTGCTGTCAGGGGCCTCTCTGAAGACCTGTAGGCTATACTGAGAGGTGGCTGCATGTCAGCTGTTCTCCAGTGATCACACCGTTAGCCTTCAAGGTGACCTCCGGAGCCTCGACCAACACCAGCACTGCCCTCTAGCGGGCATGTATGGACATGACCTGTTCTTGCGGGTCTCCACTGGGCTGGATGCCATTTCTCCCAAGAAACGGCTTCTATCAATGTACAGCTCAGACATTAACTGTACTTTTCCTTATAGGCCTATTTCCATCCTAACCGAGCAAATACTTTCTTTGTTTTTTTTTTGAGACAAAAATCTCACTCAGTCACCCAGGCTGAAGTGCAATGGCATATCAGCTCACTGCAACCTCTGCCTCCCAGGTTCAAGCAATTCTCCTGCCTCAGCCTCCCAGAGTAGTTGGGACTACAGGCGGCCGCCACCACACCCAGCTAATTGTGTGTGTGTGTGTTTGCGAGACAGGGTCTCACTCTGTCCCACAGGCTGGAGTGCAGGGCGTGATCTTGGCTTACTGCAACCTCTGCCCCCTGGGTTCAAGCGATTTGTCTGCCTTAGCCCAAGTAGCTGGGATTACAGGAGTGTAAATAAATGTGTGATTTATTGTTTGTATTATAAATGAAAACACAAATAAGAAAATAGCTCCTATTTTTAAAAACGTTTGACAGGTTTACTTAATTCCCAGAAAGTACAGGGTGTCCCTCACCCAAGATGTACAGGACTGCTGGGGCAAGGTGTTTGGGGAGTTCAGGGAGTATCTTTTGGACATATGAAGGTGGAGATGCCTGTGGATGCCCCAGCAGAGATGTCCAGAATGCGAATGGACACAGGATTCTGGAATTCAGGGGAGAGGGGTGGGTAGAGAGGGAAAATTGAGACAGGCAGGTGGTGTTTTGAAGCCGTAAGATGAGATCATAAGGAAAGGTAGAGGGTGTGGGCAGAGAGAACAGGTTTAAGGACTAAATTGTGGGACACTCCCATATTCACAGAAGACAGTTCAGGAGACCTGAAGGTGATGACAAAAATGTTAAACAGGGACCAGGCGTAGTGGCTCACACCTGTAATCCCAGCACTTTGGGAGGCCGAGGCGGATGGATCACAAGGTCAGGAGTGCAAGACCAGCCTGGCCAACACAGTGAAACTCCGTCTCTACTAAAAATACAAAAATTAGCCAGGTGTGGTGGCACGCGCCTGTAGTCCCAGCTCGTGACTACACAGGAGGCTGAGGCGGGAGAATTGCTTAAACCCGGGAGGCGGAGGTTGCAATGAGCTGCGATCGTGCCACTACACTCCAGCCTGGGTGATAGAGTAAGACTCCGTCTCAAAAAAAAAAAAAAAAGTTAAACAGATTTTTTAAATTATGAAGAATCTCTTCAAAGCCAAGAAAAAAGAAGAGGAAGTGATCGGCTGTGCAAATTGCTGCTGACAGGGAAAGAAAGATGAGGACAAAAATTTAAAAAGTGTATTAAGCCTGGTGCAGGGGCTCATCCCTGTAATCCCAGAGCTCTGGGAGCACAGAAGAGGGGTACTTCCTAGACGAAGAAATGTAGTTAATATAATATTTTTTGTTTTAAAGATAGAAGGAAAATAAAGCCTTTATTGTATATAGGAATGTGTTTTAATGAATGATGCCTCCATCTGGGTACATTTTGGGAGGCTGAGGTGGGAAAATCACTTGAGCTCAGGAGTTTAAGACCAGTCTGGACAACACAGCAAGACCCTAACTCTACAAAAAATCAAAATATTAGCATGGCACAGTGGCATGAACCTGTAGTCCTGGCTACCCGGGTGGCCGAGATAGGAGAATCGCTTGAGCCCAGGAAATTGAGACCAGCCTAGGCAACATAGCAAGACCCCAACTCTACAAAAAAAACCAAAATATTAGCGGCATACTGGCATGTGCCTGTAGTCCCAGCTATTCAGGAAGCTGAGGTGGGAGAATTGTTTGAGCCCAGGAGGTCGAGGTTACAGTGAGCTATGATTATGCCACTGCACTCCAGCCTGGGAGACAGAGCAAGACTCTGTCTCAAAAACAAATAAATAAGTAAATAAATAAAAATATTAGCCAGGCATAGTGGTACACGCCTATAGTCCTACTTACTTGGGAGACTGAGGCAGGAGGATCACTTGAGCCTAGGAGTTCGAGGTTACAGTGAGCTATGACTGCCTCACTGCACTCCAGCCTGTGCAACAGAGTGAGATCCCATCCCTTAAAAAAATAAATAATTAATTAAAAATAAATTTAGGGGCCAGTCGCGGTGGCTCATGCCTATAAACCCAGCACTTTGGGAGGTCGAGGCAGGCAGATTACAAGGTCAAGAGATCGAGACCATCCTGGCCAACATGGTGAAACCCCGTCTCTACTAAAAATACAAAAATTAGCCAGGCGTGGTGGTGTGCGCTTGTAATCCCAGCTACTCAGGAGGCTGAGGCAGGAAAATCGCTTGAACCCAGGAGGCAGAGGTTGCAGTAAGCCTAGATCGTGCCACTGCACTCCAGTCTGACAACAGAGTGAGTCTCTGTCTCAAAAAAATAAAAAATAAAAAATAAAATTAAAAAAATAAAAATAAATTTAGAAACAGGTAGGTGGCTGGAGCAATGGAATGGGTGGATGCGATAACTTGATTAGATGGAGTCAACCAAGAACTGGGGGCAAGAATTGAAGACAGAATATAAACAAGATTTTAGTGTACTGTGATCTTAAAATAGAGCATGCAAGAGGGGTACTTACTGCAGGGAGAAATGTAAATACAGTATTTTTTGTTTTAAAGATTGAAGAATGGAAAGAAAATAAAGGCTTCAGCGAGTGAGTATGTGAGTGTGTGTGTGTTTTAATGGACAATACCTCCACTTCAGTATGCTGACCAAAATAATTTCCTAAGCCAGGAGCAGTGGCTCCCGCCTGTAATCCCAGCATTTTGGGAGGCCAAGGCGGGCAGATCACCTGAAGTCAGGAGTTCGAGACCAGCCTGGCCAACATGGTGAAACCTCATCTCTACTAAAAATACACAAATTAGCCGGGCGTGGTGGCACATGCCTATAGTCCCAGACACTTGGGAGGCTGAGGCAGGAGAATCGCTTGAACCCAGGAGGCAGAGGTTGTAGTGAGCGGAGACTGTGCCATTGGACTCCAGCCTGGGTGACAGAGCGAGACTCCGTCTCAAAAAATAATAATAATAATAATTTTATAGACAAAAAAATTAATGATACCATGAGGAAGGATGTCATGCCATTCTGGGACTGTGAGTGGGGCTGGCACATGGGGCACAATCTCAGTATCAGCAGCAGCCAGGAGCAGGGACAGATCATTCCCAGTCACCACTGAGTAGGCATCACAGGCCCTGAGACTGGTGAGTGGGCCAAGTCTCCTCCCTTTACTGTTTGAGGTAAGAAAAAAACATAGTGTTTTTGCTACGCTCATATGCAGCACAGAATACTACACCGCTCGTCACCAAAAATGTGTGTTTTCCCCAAGTTTGAGATGGAGTTTCACTGTCGCCCAGGCTGGAGTGCAGTGGCGCGGTCTCAGCTCACCACAACCTCCGCCTCCAGGGTTCAAGCGATTCTCCTGCCTCAGCCTCCCGAGTCACTGGGATTACAGACACATGCCACTACTCCCAGCTAATTTCTGTATTTTTCATCATGTTGGCCAGGCTAGTCTTGAACTCCTGACCTCAAGTGATCTGCTCAAATCACCCTCCCAAAGTGTTGGGATTACAGGCGTGAGCCACTGTGTCTGGCCCATGCTGACGAGTTCTGTGGCACGCTCGCAGCTGTGTGTCCCACAAGTTAACTCAATTTTGATACTGTCTACCTGGAGACAGGTACAGATTCCACAGGTTAAAGACGCAGTGCCACATGGTTGCCTCTCAGTTTAGATGCAGATAAAAAGCATGGTTTCCAGCCACGACCAGTGGCTCACGCCTGTAATCCCAGCACTTTGGGAGGCCGAGGCGGGTGGATCGCCTGAGGTCAGGAGTTCAAGACCAGTCTGAACAACATGGAGAAACCCCATCTCTATTAAAAATACAAGGTTAGCCAGGCATGGTGGCGGGTACCTGTAATCCCAGCTACTGGAGAGGCTGAGGCAGGAGAATCGCTTGAACCCGGGAGGCGATGGTTGTGGTGAGCCAAGATGGCACCATCGCATGCCAGCCAGGACAACAAGAGAGAAACTCCGTCTCAAAAAAAAAAAAAAAAAAAAGCATGCTTACTAAGAGCCCCTCCTTTTTTTTTTGAGACACAGTCTCCCTCTTACCCAGGCTGGAGTGCAGTGGTGCGATCTTGGCTCACTGCAACCTCCACCTCTTGGGATCAAGAGATTCTTGTGCCTCAGTCAAGTAGGTGGGATTACAAGCACACGCCACCATGCGTAGCTAATTTTTGTATTTTTAGTAGAGACGGGGTTTCACCACGTTGGCCAGGCTCGTCTTGAACTCCTGACCTTAAGTGATCTGCCCACCTTGGCTTCCCAAAGTGCTGGGATTATAAGTGAGAGCCACTGCGCCTGGTCCAAAAGCCCCTCATTTTGATTAGTTTGCTAGGAAGGCTCTTCCATCTGCCTGTTTCTTGCCCTCCCTATCTCTGCTTCCTCTCTGTTCTCCCTGTTAAATTCCCTCTTCCCTGCTACACTCACTTGTCCCCACTCTCTGGTGCCCCCGGATCCCAGGCCTCCCCATGCTGTGGTTCTCCCTCTGCTCTCCTTGTCATCGGCTGCCCCCTCTTGCTGTCCCAGCACCACGCTGTTCTGTCTGCCCTGGCTTCAAATCCCTCCTCCTCTCCCAAACTCTCTGTGTGAGGAGCCTCCCCCTTTCTGCCCCTCTCCCTACCTTTCTGCCCTTCATCTCTCTGGACATCGAGCTTTTCTCTACATTTCTCCAGCTACTTTTTCTCCCCCTGCTACGTTCTCGGCTTCATTCACTGTCTCTGTAAATCTCTCAGCTACTCTCTGCCGTCTGCTTATGGATCTCCCTCATGCTTCTTTTTCAAAATTTTTCTATTTCCTATCACTCTTTCACCATCTTTCTCCACATATTCATAGGGAGGGGAGTACAATAAGGTGCCCACCTCCGTCAAGAGCACATTTTTAGTGGGATGGAATTTGGGACGGAAGAATCCTGGATATCTTGAGACAGAAGTCACGTCCCCACACGGTCAGGAGTAGCGATGGCTGGGAAGGCGAGGCCTGGGGAGTAGGAAGGCCCGGATCAAGGAGGAAAAGGATGGCGACTGAATTATTAGAGGCGTGTGGTGTCAAGGATCCCAGGACCCGGCACAGGACGCGGCCTCCCCCGCCGGGACTGGGGCTGGGGCCAGGTTGGGAGGCTCCCCGGGCGGGAATCCACCTTACGGTGAGGACTTTCAAAAGCGCGGGGCAGAAGGATGGGTCAGTAAAGAGTTTTAAGCGGAAAGGAGTCTCGAAAAACCGTGTTTACCTGGCCCAAGGCAGAACGACCGGGGACAGGACCCGTCGCCGAGCAATTTTAACACACAGGGAAGCGACCGCCGGACTCTCACGGAGACGCCTGAATTTACACGGGGTGGAGGGAGCGGTGCGGGGATTTCAAGGTCTGTGTTGACTCTCAGATCCCGGGTACAGAAGCGCGGGGGACATGGGAAGCCCAGATTGAAGCTAAACAAAGGGAAACTGACGCGCTGCGGTGTGACCTTCTATCCACGCGATCCGCTTCCGGGTCTGCAAAAAGCTGCGCGCGCCGCCGTGAGAGCAGGACGGGGCGGGACGGGGCGGGACGGGGCGGGGCTTCCCTAGGCCACGCTCCCGGTGCCTCTGTTTTCCGGGTTTTGCTGGCAGTGAAGCTGGAGCAGCTCAGCCGTCTGCGAACTGGGATCCTGCCGGGGCAAAGCAGCCTCGGTTGATGATTAGATCCAGGAAATTTCCTGCTATTAAAATGAATTTTAAGCCTGCCGTGGTGGCAGGCCCCTGTAGTCCCAGCGACTCGAGAGGCTGAGGCTGGAGGACCGCTTCAACCCAAGAGTTCGAGTCTACACTGAGCTATCATGGCCACTGTACTCCAGCCTGGGCGTAGTGTAGACCCAGTGCTATACTCAGTGTAGACTCTGTCCTAAAATAAATAAGTAAATAAAAACTAATGTTAACAATTTAATTTAAAAGGCCTGGAATTCTCTGTGAAGACGATGCAAGTTAAAATGTAAAATGCAAAGCCCTGCCTGCGCAGCATGTGCGATTTCATGCTGACGACCCACGGAACAGAATAGAAATCTTCTCCCTTTCCATCATCATCTCTATCTCCAGCACGGGAGAAAGATGTAGGCTGGGAGGTTAAGCCCGTCTACTCTTTTCACGTTCTTCTGCCTGCTTTTATTCTGACTGCTGGCAGCTGATTAGATTGTGCCCACCCCAGTTGAAGTGGGTCTGCCTTTCCCAGTCCACTGAGTCATCTCTAGAGTGCTCATCTCTAGAGAGTTTCCGAGGGACAACGCCAAGTGCTTTGGAGGGTTAAGGCCAACCCTGGGAATCCGTGTTTACCTGGCCCAAGGTGGAACGACCGGGACATCTCCATCGGCGTCGCTCGGCGGCATCTCCGTCGGCATGGGCGATGGGTCCTGTCCCCGAGGATGTTAGGCCACCAACTGCTTTTTTTTTTTTTTTTTTTTTGAGACGGAATCTCGCTCCGCCTCCCGGGTTCACGCCATTCTCCTGCCTCAGCCTCCTGAGCAGCTGGGACCACAGGCACCCACCACTACGCCTGCCTAATTTTTTGTATTTTTAGTAGAGATGGGGTTTCACCGTGTTAGCCAGGATGGTCTCGGTCTCCTGACCTCGTGATCCGCCCGTCTCGGCCTCCCAAAGTGCTGGGATTACAGACTTGAGCCACCGCGCCCTGCAACTTATTCATAATTTATTCTGATTTCCTTAACTTTAACTCATGTTCTTTTCTGCAGGGAGCTGAAGGCCCATGGGACGTGACCAAGTTTATGGATTTTAATCTGGCAAACGTCTTGAAAACAGTGACTCCCTAGCTGGGGAACTCAATTTAGGACTCTTAGCAAGTACAAATCAAAGACTATCTGTAATCAATGGGTTAAGACATTCATTCATGCATAAGTTTTCACTGCACTTACATACAACTTTTCTTCACTTTCTGAGAAGGGCATAGCATTTTTAGCTTTCAATTTAACAAATACCATTTAATTAGGTTTAAAGTTCTCCTTTAAAGGGTAATGTGTGGTTTTACATGCCTAGCTTTTAATTACTCTGTAACTAATTCACGGGCCCTCTGTGATCGCTCTCCCTTCAGACGTTACTACTTTACTGAAATTGAATTTGGAAAGCTATGTCAGGGGTGGAAGAGAGATAACATCAGTGGTCATTATTAGAAAAGAGGTTTTTCAAATTCTTACATTTTACTTAAATCTTAGCAGAGAATCATATAGCCTGGGACATAACATATGAAATTTTGCTATGGGCTGCCCGCAGAGCCAGAGGGCAGCGGTGCAGGTCCTGGGAGGCAACCACGTTGTACTTGCTTAGGCTTTGCCTGTGTCTGCACCGGTCCCTCCCTCCTTTGCCAGGGGGATGCTGCCAGCCTGGGCGGACCTTGTTGGCTTGGTCGCCAGGAGCTTTTCTGCTGCTGAGCCTTCTCCTCCACCTACTGCCTGCTTGGCTGCGCAGTTTCGGCTTCTAATGCGTTTTTTGTTATCTTTTTATAAACATACACCTGATTGTCCTGCCGATTTTGCATTACTGAGCAGGTTAAGAGCTCTCCTTCTAATGCTGCCTACTTAACACAGGGACTGATAGCTGTAGCAATCCTCTGTCCTTTGTCCTATCTGTTGGAGGAGGAGGCTTAGGTAAGACTTCCACTTCCTCTTTGTTATTTTGGCCCGATGATACTGGGGCTGAGGGAAGAGGAGTTGATAAGGCAGGTTACGTTTTCTCCTCCCTCCTCTTTTTAGGCTCTTCTGTGTGTAACTGAGCCAAGGCTGATCTAGTTAAAGCCCATAACATTAAAGATTTTACTGGGACCTGATGCCTTCGCACCTGATGTTGTTTAAGATTTCTCCCCACTTGCTCCCAGAGTTCTACATCTAGCGTTCCTTCCTCCAGGAACCACAGGCTTTGTACTCAGTTATTGACCACACTCGTTTTTAATTCCTTCAACAACTTAAATTCTAGCGGGGTGTGTTCATGAATAAACTGTGGATTATTTGGATCAGGCCTTATGGAAATAGGAAAAGCACAAGGTCTTAAGGGCTCTCCAGCTATGACAGCAGAGCATAAAATTCTTTGTATTGGGGTCTCTTATTTCTGCCACCAAAGGAGGCGGTACACATGTTTCTGCAATTGGAGGAGGCAATATAGGCCAATTTTTACCCTCCTCCTGTTTTTCTATTTTCAATTGGAGGTGTGGGTAGAACAACATATTCCTTCAGATTTTTAGATTCAGCCTGCTGTCCCCCAGAATAAGAAGAAGATAATGGCAGGAGTACAGTACAAACTGAACTCCAAGTGGAAAAAACTGAAGATTCAACTTTGAAACCTTTTTGATGAGCCTGTTTTAATCCTTCGCCTGCTCTATCCCAGTTTTCCACATCAAGAGTGCCTCCCTGTGGAAACCATGGGTTATGCGTAATAACCTTTTGTGGCTTCTGCAGGAGGTTAGTTAGTGTCTGTGAATTAACCTGAGCTCCAGACTGCCTCGACAGAACTTTAAGCAACTGCAAATAACGTTTTTCTTCAATAGACAAATTATTCCCCTTGTTTCCTGATTCAGAAAACTTCCCGTTCCCAGTACTTCCTTAAAGCACTGTTCCCAGTACCTCTTTAGGACACTGACCTTATATCCACAGCTGGCAGACTCGTCCTGGGGTCTCCGTTCGCCTTGTCAATTTCAGTTCCTCTGCTCCAGCAGACCTTCTTCATTCACATCCTGGAAGTCTCGAGTTTGGATGCCACTGTCGCCATGCAGGGTGCCACTTCGTGAGGCCACTTATAAAGCACCCAATTCTGTCCCTGTTCAGGTGCCACTTGTAACCTGCATGTACCTAGGGGGACTGAACAAAGGGGGCGAATGTAGGAATAAAAGACAGGAGAGTATATTTGCCTCTAGGGGACAAGGGCTCTGAGCTTTACACAGCCCCCCATATTTATTAGGTAAAAGAGATAGTGAGAAAGGGGGGATGACTGTTGGGTAATTGTCAGTGAGCCCTTTGGGTCACAGCAGGCTTGCAAGACTGCATCCTTTGAATAATAGGCGCTAGATTTCTCATTAGATAACTTCAAGGAGCCCGGTGACAGGGAGTGATGTCCCTCAGCAAACCTTTTGGTGGCAGGGAAGTTTGAGTTTGCCCACATCCTGCATTAATGATAAACACTTTGCTGTTTGATCATACAGCCTCCGGTGGAATTCTGAGTTGGTCACATCCCATGGGCCTTCAGCTCCCTGCACTTTTCTCTGCCTGGATCCTGTCCAGGCCACCACATTACTTTTAGCCATTATGTGTCTTTAGGCTCCCCTTGGCTCTAACAGATTCTCATACTCTTCTTGTTTTTTATAATCTGGTCAGTTTTGAGGAGTACTGGTTAGGCAGCAGGGCTGTCGATGTGTTATTGGGGGCAGCCACTCTATTGGGATTTGTCTGATGTTTCCCATGATTAGACAAAGGTTAGGGACATTGGGGAGAAAGACCAATGAGAAGTGCCATTTTTATCACATCCTATCCAAGGTGCGTACTATTAACATTACTTAATCCCCTGTGGATGTCGACCTTGATCACCTGTCTGAGGCTGTGTCTGCCGGGTTTCTCAGCTATAAAGTCCCTCTCATTCTCTCCCTGCCATACTGTAGTGTTTAAAAGGAAGCAGCCCTGTGCAGCCTGCATTTGTGGAGTCGGGAGTTATGCGTATTCCACCTCCTTGGAGGCGGAGTGTCTACAAGAGTTATTTGGAATTCTTCCGCATAGGGTTTGGGCTCTTCTCTCCCAATTATTTATTTAATCATTCATGTATATCAGAAAGTGCCATTTAATGTTTCAAACCATCAATTATTGACATCACATTCTTCCTTTTCCTCTTAGTGCATTAATAGATCCTTCTTGGTCTCTTCATGGTAGCCCATTTGCCTTCCCATAATCTAGAAGGGGTCTAGAAGCATATGGTTCTCAGAGTCAGGAAAAAGATTTTGAGCAGAACTCAAGGAAGCAGAAGGTCCCGTGAGATGTACACTTTGCTGAGAGTCCCTCATGGCTCAGACCTCAGCATGTCCTGCACTCTCCACGTGAGCCCCTGTCTGCTTCCAGGGTCCATGGAAATAAAAAAGCCTCTTCTAAATACTGCACCAACGTCTTTGGAGTTGCTCACTAGACACTGTAATTGTTTCTGGTAATTGAGAACGGAGACAAATTATTAGAAAAAAATATTTTTGACTTTCCTAGCATGCACTGCCATTGTCGTAAAAGTAAACTAATAACTATGGTCCTTCGGGGAGGTGAGGTCGCAGAATCACAAACCTTTATCTCAGGGCCTGGCTGTCTCCCTCTCTGAGATATACTGGCTGTTATAACCTTCACACTGAGCCCACTGTCCTGGGAGCAGAAAGGAGTCTGGTGAGTATTTTCTATTTTATTCTGAGAGACGCATCTGTGAAGGGAAGGAGGCCTTCAGGAATCTGGAGAAGTGCTTATGTCAGAAAATTCTTCATAAAAACTGGTCCAGCTGGGTGTGGTGGCTCACGCCTGTAATTCTAGCACTTTGGGAGGCCGCAGCAGGTGCATCATGAGGTCAAGAGATAGAGACCATCCTGGCAAACATGGTGAAACCCCATCTCTATTAAAAATACAAAAATTAGCTGGGCATGGTGGCGCGTGCCTATAGTCCCAGCCACTCAGAAGGCTGAGGCAGGAGAATCACTTGAACCCAGGAGGTGGAGGTTGCAGTGAGTTGAGATCGCGCCACTGCACTCCAGCATAGGCAACAGAGTGAGACTCCATCTCAAAAAATAAAAAATAAAATAAAAAAATAAAACTGGTCTAGAGCTACATCCCAGTGAGTTGTTGAATGTTGAAATAATTTTTGGAGCATTTGGTCCTCCCGTCTATACAAATCCCTGATGCCTATGACAGTAATTTAATGTAATCCACACTTGTGGTGATGGTTGATGTTTTATTGTATACTATTATCTGATACTTAAATCACACTGCAATTGTAGTTGTGAAGTTTATCCAGCCTACAAAAATTACAAACATGATTTTCAGGATAATAGAGGTGTCAGTAGAAGGCCTCTTTTCATGTCATGATGAATGAATATAACTATGTGACAATTATATCAAAAAACTGAATGTCTGAGAAGCAATGGCTACAATATAAATAACTTACTTTTTTTCTGAAAGGTGGGTATATTATATGCTTTATGGATTCAGTACTATCCACAGAAAATAACTGTGGTCTGCTGAGTATAGTGAAACTGTTATCCCTCTTGGTCTTAGTCAATATCTCTTTGTAGAAAAGTTAGCACTATGATGAGTTTCAGATGAAAAAAATCTGGAAATTGGCAGTTTGCAAGTTCAGATGTATCTTGTGATAGTTCTCTGTTAAAAAGAAGAGAAAAAACAACTGGTGGATGGGTGTGGTGGCTCATGCCTGCAATCCCAGCATTTTAGGAGACCAAGGTCGGAGGCTCCCTTGAGCCCAGGAGTTCTAAACCAGCCTGGCAACATAGTAACACTCTGTCTCTACTAAATAAATATTAGCCAGGTATGGTGGTGCAAGGCTGTGGTCCCTGCTACTTGGGAGTCTGGGAGGTTGAAGCAACAGTGAATTGTGTTTATGCCACTGTACTCCAGTTTGGGCCATGGAACAAGACCCCGTCTCAAAAAATCTAGATGCCACTTTTAGTGTTTGTCTTTTCTTCAATTTTTTTTTTTTTTTTTTTTTTTAGATGGAGTCTCACTCTGTCACTGAGGCTGGAGTGCAGTGGCATGATCTCGACTCACTGCAACCTCTGTCTGCTGGGTTCAAGCAATTCTCCTGCCTCAGCCTCCTGAGTAGCTGGGATTACAGACACCCGCCAACACGCCTGGCTAATTTTTTTGTAATTTTAGTAGAGATGGGGTTTTGCTATGTTAGTCAGGCTGGTCTTGAACTCCTGACCTCGTGATCTGCCCGCCTCGGCCTCCCAAAGTACTGGGATTACAGGTGTGAGCCACTGCCCCCAGCCCAGTCAATTTCAGTAATTACATTATTCCTAAATTAAATGTGACTTCATTATTAATCCATTATATGATACATAATCAGTAATAATTTAACCTCAGTCTTACAGTAGTTTGTCTCTTAACATGTTTCAGAAACCCATTACTTAGCCTACCATATTATGGTATAAAGATCTCCATCACTTTAAAATGGCAAAAGACATCAGTAAAAATAAGTAGTCATGCACCACAGAATGATGTCTTGGTCAACTACTGACCACATAAACAATGGTGGTACCATAAGATTACAATGGAGCTGAAAAATTTCTAATTCCTAGTGACACTGTAGCCATGGTAACATCACAGCACACTTTATTTTATTTATTTTATTTTTTTATTTTTTGGGACAGAGTCTTGCTCTGTTGCCCAGGCTGGAGTGCAATGTCGTGATCTCGGCTCACTGCAACCTCCACCTTCCAGATTCAAGCGATTCTCCCACCTCAGCCTCCTGAGTATCTGAGAGAACAGGCGTGTGCCACCACGCCAGGCTAATTTTTTTGTAATCTTAGTATTGACGAGGTTTCACCATGTTTGTCAGGCTTGTCTCAAACTCCTGACCTTGTGATCTGTCCGCCTCGGCCTCCCAGTGTTGGGATTACAGGCGTGAGCCACCGCGCCCAGCTGTGTACAGTGTTTTTAAAGCCTACAGTAGTGTGGAGTATGTCCTAGGCCTCTACATTCACTCACCACTCCTCACTGTCTCACCCAGAGTAACTTCCAGTTCTGGAAGCTCCACTTATGGTAAGTGCCCTAAACAGGTGCACTTTGTTTCTATCTTTTATATGGCATTTAATGTGTGGTGATCTTGGCTCACCGCAACCTCATCTCCTGGGTTCAAGCAATTCTCCTGCCTCAGGCTCCCAGGTAGCTGGTATTACAGGCATGCACCACCACGCCTGGCTAATTTTGTACTTTTAGCAGAGACGGGGTTTCTCCATGTTGATCACGCTGGTCTTGAACTCCTGACCTCAGGTGATGTGCCTACCTCAGCCTCCAAAAATGATGAGATTATAGGCATGAGCCACCATGCTTGGCCTGATATGGTATTCTTATGGTAATTTTTCTGTGTTTAGACACAGAAATGCCATTTTATTACAATTGCCTACAGTATTCAGTAGTGTAACCTGCTGTACAGGTTTATAGCACTGTGCCTGTCAGGAACAGGGTTTGCTGCACACAGTAAGTATGATGACTGATACACAGTTTTGTTATTCTCTGCTCACCTCCATGCTGTCTAAATCAAACGATATTTAACCTGAAAAGGCAATGTCCTTCTTCCAGGAAACTGGATAGAAATGCTCCTCAGCTAACAAAGTCAGCCCTGTCATCCTAGTGATTCTTTCCCAGAGACCACAGTGAAAGGCCTGTAGGAAAAGCACATAATGAGAGTTCTAAGTTTAGGCTGAAAGTCATAAAGAGTAAAGTAGCCTTTCCAAAACACCCAAGGGATTAAATATTTTAATAACCTGAATAAAAATCGCAATTTCCACATGTCCTTGCATCATGAGGCTTGGTATCTTTCAGCTTGTAATTTTTCTGCAACATGCTATGTCATATATTAATACAGAAGTACTAGAGACTGAGTTATTTCTTCCATAAATGCTCAAAGCTCTCATGTTCGATAGTAATGGTCCTTGATGAATACCCTTTGCATCCACAATCCACAATCTATCTTTATGGTTTGCTTTTCTTTTTTGAGACAGAGTCCCACTCTGTTTCCCAGGCTGGAATGCAATGGCCCCAATCTTGGCTCACTGCAACTTCCACCTCCCGGGTTCAAGTTATTCTCCTGCCTCAGCCACCCCAGTAGCTAGGATTACAGGCTCATTCCACCATGCCCAGCTAATTTTTGTGTTTTTAGTAGAGATGGGGTTTCACCATGTTGGCCAGGTTGGTCTTGACCTCAAGTGATCCTGATCTCAAGTGATTCGCCCACCTTGGCCTCCCAAAGTGCTGGGATTACAGGCGTGAGCCACCGTGTCCGGCCTATGGTTTCCTCAAAGATGTATGTGTTGACGTCCAGTGACTTGGTAGGGCTGGATAAAGCCTGTGTCACATACATTTATATGATTTCCCTCTAGTACAACACTCTGATGCTGATTAATATCAGAACTCATAATAGTTTGCCATACTCTGTAAGGACTCTCGTGAATGAACCATCTGATGCTGTGGAAGGTGTGAATTGTGATTAAAGACCTTACCACGCATGTTGCATTTGTAAGGCTGCTCTCCAGCATGGAGTCTGTGATGATTTGCAAGGTTTGAAATCTGAGTAAAGACCTTGCCACAGTTTTTGTTTTTTTTTTTTTTTTTGAGACAGTCTCACTTTGTCGCCCAGACTGGCACACAGTGGCTTGATCTCTACTCACTACAGCCTCTGCCTCCCAGGTTCAAGCGATTCTCCTGCCTCAGCTCCTGAGTAGCTGGGATTACAGGCGCAGGCCACCACGCCCAGCTAATTTTTGTATTTTTAGTAGAGACGGGTTTTCGCCATGCTGGCCAGGCTGGTCTTGTGCTCCTGACCTCAGGTGATCCATCTACCTTGGTCTCCCAATGTGCTGGGATTACAGGTGTGAGCCACTGTGCCCAGCCCCACATCCATTACAACTGTAAGGTAGGTTTCTCTGCATTACAGATTATCTGATGAATATTAAGACTTGAAGGCACACTAAATGTTTTGCTACATACATTTGTAAGGTTTCTGTGCAATATAAATTCCTTGATGTTTTACAAGGTGTGAAATTTATTTTTTTTCATGTTTTATTTTAGGTTCAAGGAGTATGTGTACATCGGTCAACTGCATGTTGCAGGAGTTTGGTGTACAGTTAATTTTGTCACCAGGTAATCAGCATAATTATAATACTCAACAGGTAATTATTCAATCTTCATGCTCTTCCCAACCTCCACCCGTAAGCCCCAGTGTCTACTGTTTCCTTGAGTCCATGTGTAATCAATGTTTAGCTCCCACTTATAAGTGAGAACATGGGGTATTTTGTTCTTTGTTCCTGCATTAATTCACTTAGGATAAGAGCCTCAGCTCCATCCATACTGCTGTAAAGGACACAATCTTGTTCCTTTTTATGGCTGCATAGTATTCCATAGTGTATATGTACCACATTTTCTTTACCTGGTCTACTGTTGATGGGCATTTACGTTGATTCCACGTCTTTGCTATTGTGAATAGTGCTGCATGAACATACACGTGTTTGTCTTTATGGCAGAATGATTATATTCCTTTAGGTATACACCCAGTAACAGGATGCTGGGTTGAATGCTATGTGCTTTTAGGTCTTTGAGAAATCGCTGCACTGCTTTCCACAATGGCTGAATTAATTTACATTCCCACCAGCAGTGTATAAACATTTTCTTTTCTCTGCAGCCTCATTAGCATCTATGTTTTGATTTTTTAATAATGCCCATTCTGATAATACCCATTCAGACAGTTCTGAGATGGTATCTCATTGTGGCTTTGAGTGCATTTCCTTAATGATTAGCAATATTAATCATTTTTTATATGCTTATTGCCACATGTATGTCTTTTTTTGAGAAACATCTATTCATGTGCTTTGCCCAGCTTTTAATGGGGTTGTTTTTTCATTGTTGATTTGAGTTCTTTATAAGAGATTCTGGATTAGATATTTGTCAGATGCAATTTGTAAACATTTTCTCCCATTCTGTAGTCTGTTTACTCTGTTAATAGCTTCTTTCACTGTGCAGAAGTTATTTAGTTTAATTAGGTCCCACTTGTCAATTTTTGTTTTTGTTACAATTACTTTGGGGTCTTCATCATTAAGTCTTTTCCAGTGTTTAAGTCCAGAATGGCATTTCCTGGGTTTTCTTCTAGGGATTTAATAGTTTTAGGTTTTATATTTAAGTCTTTACTCCATCTTGAGTTGATTTTTGTATATCGTGAAGGACAGGGGTCCAGTTTCAATGTTCTGCATATGGCTAGCCAGTTATGCCAGCACCACTTATTGAATGAAGTTCTTATTTCACTGCTTGTCAGCTTTGTTGAGGATCACATGATATATGCCTCTATTTCTGGGTTCTCTTACCTGTTCCATTGATCTATGTTTCTTTTTGTACCAGTACCATGCTGTTTTAGTTACTGTAGCCTTGTAGTATGGTTTGAAGTTGGGTAGTGTGATACCTCAAACTTGGCTCTTTTTGCTTAGGATTGCTTTTACTATTTAGGTTGGGCTTTTGTGGTTCCAAATAAATTTTAGAATGTTTTCTTCTAATTCTGTGAAAAATGCCATTGGTAGTTTGACAGAAATAGTATTGACACTGTAAATTGCTTTGGGCAGTATTTTAACAATATTGATTCTTCCTATCCATGAGCATGGGCTATTTTTGTTTGTATTGTTTCTGATTTCTTTGAGCACTGCTTTGTAATTCTCATTGCAGAAATCTTTCACGTACCTGGTTGGCTGTATTCCTAGGTATTTATACTTTTTACAAAAAGCTACAGCTACTGTGAATGGGAATCCATTATTGATTTGGCTCATAGTTGGACATTACTGGTGTATAGAAATGCAACTAATTTTTGTACATAGCTTTTGTATCCTGAAACTTTTTTGAAGTTGTTTATCAGATCTTAGGAGCCTTTGGGCAGAGACTACAGGTTTTCTAAATATAGAATTATGTCTCCTGCAAGAGAAACTGACTTCCTCTCTTCGTATTTTTATATGCCTTTTATTTCTTTATCTTGCCTGACCACTAAGCTTAGGACTTCCAGTACTATGTAGAATCAGAGTGGTGAGAGTAGTCATCCCTGTCGTGTTCCAGTTCTCAAGGACAATGCTTCCAGCTTTCGCTCATTCAGTACTGTTTTGGCTGTGGGTCCATCATAGATGGTTCTTATTGAAGTATGTTCCCTCAATGTGTAATTTGTGGAGGGTTTTTAACATGAAGGGATGTTGAATTTTATTAAAACTCTTTCTGCATCTAAAGAGATGATCATGGTCATGTGGTTTTTGTTTTTAGTTCTGTGTATGTGATAAATCACATTTATTGATTTGTGTATACTGAACCAACCTTGCAGCCCAACACTAAAGCATGCTTGATTATGTTGGATTAGCTTTTTGATGTGCTGATGGATCTGGTTTACTACTATTTTGTTGAGGATTTTTTCACCTATATTAATCAGGAATACCAGCCTGAAGTTTTCTTTTTTCATTGTGTCTGTCAGGTTTTGGTATTAGAATGATGCTGGCCTCATAGAATCAGATAGGGAGGAGACCCTCTGCATCCACATTTTTGAACAGTTTCAGTAAGACTGGTAACAGCTTTTCTCTATACGTCCCGTAGGATTCAGCTATAAATCTGTCTGGTCCAGAGCTTTTTTGTTTGACAGGTTTTTAATTACTGATTCAATTTTGGAACTCATTATTTGTCTGTTCAGGGTTGCAATTTCTTCTTGGTTCAATCTTTGGGGGTTATATCTTCCCAGGAATTTATTAATTTCTTCTAGGTTTTCTAGTTTGTGTGCATACAGGTGTTTATAGTAATCTTTGAGGGTTTTTTGTATTTTTGTGGGGTTGGTGGTAATGTCCCCTTTGTCATTTCTGATTGTGTTTTTTTAGATCTCCTTTTGCAAGGTGTGAAATTTTGTTGAAGACTTTTCCACACATTCATTACAATGGGGAAGTCTCTGCAGTATAAATTATCTAATGAATTATTAGAGAAACTTGTGTTTGAATACCTTGTCATATTCTTTGCATTTGCAAAATGTCTTTGTGGTATGGAATAAAACATGAGTAGTAACGCTTGAGTGCACACTAAATTTTTTTTTTTTTTTTTTTTTTTTTGAGATGGAGTCCTGCTCTGTTGCCCAGGCTGGAGTGCAGTGGCCAGATCTCAGCTCACTGCAAGCTCCGCACCCTGGGTTTACACCATTCTCCTGCCTCAGCCTCCCAAGTAGCTGGGACTACAGGCACCCGACACCTCGCCCGGCTAGTTTTTTTTTTTTGTATTAATTAGTAGAGATGGGGTTTCACCGTGTTAGCCAGGATGGTCTCAATCTCCTGACCTTGTAATCCACCCGTCTCGGCCTCCCAAAGTGCTGGGATTACAGGCTTGAGCCACCGCGCCCGGCCCACACTAAATTCTTTGACATATTTGTTACATTTGTAGTTTCTATCCCATATGAATAGTCCAATGTTGTGCTAGGTATGAAATGCGACTAAAGGCCTTGCCACACTCACTACATTTGTAAGGTTTCTCTCCAGTATGAATTTTCCGATGTCGTGCAAGGTGTGCAATTCGATTGAAGACCTTGCCACATTCATTACATTTGTAAGGTCTTTCTCCAGTATGGATTCTCTGATGATTGGTTAGGGATAACTTGTGTCTGAATGCCTTGCCACATTCATTACATTTGTAAGGTTTCTCTCCAGTGTGGATTACAAGATGGGCTGAAAGGCCTGAATACTCACTAAATGCTTTACCACATTCATTACATTTGTAAGGCTTCTCTCCAGTATGAATTCTTCGATGTCGTGCAAGATTTGAAAGTTGATTAAATACTTTTCCACATTCATTACATTTGTAAGGTTTCTCTCCTGTATGAATTCTCCAATGTTGTGCTAGGTGTGAATTTTGAATAAAGACCTTACCACATTCATTACATTTGTAAGGTTTCTCTCCAGTATGAATTTTCTGATGTCGTACAAGGAGCGCAATTCTATAGAAGGCCTTGCCACATTCATCACATTTGTAAGGCTTCTCTCCAGTATAAATTCTCCAATGATTTGCTAGAGATGATTTGTGACTGAAGCCCTTACCACATTCATTACATTTGTAAGGTTTCTCTTCAGCATGAATTCTTTGATGTCGTGCAAGGTAAGAATTATTGCTGAAGACTTTACCACATTCATTACATTCAAATGGCTTCTCTCTGGTATGAATTCTTTGATGTCGTGCAAAGTTTGAATTGTAACTAAAAACCTTGCCACAGTCATTACATTTGTAAGGCTTCTCTCCAGTATGAATTCTCCAATGTTCTGCAAGGTGTGAATTGCGACTAAAGACCTTGCCACATTCATTACATTTGTAAGGTTTCTCTGCAGTATGGATTACTTGATGTTTGGTAAGGCTGGAAGACACTCTAAAGACTTTGCTATGCTCATTACATTCATAAGGTTTTTCCCCAATGTGTTCTTTCTGTTCTTGTGGGAGAAATGAAGAATCATCAAAATCATTCCTATTAAAAATGGGGGTTTTGACACTGGAAGAAATTTCTTGAAGAGAGGAAACAGAGGAACTGTGGTTGATAAAGTTTTCAACTTGATTACATCCATTTATTACCCTTTCATCTGGAAATAGCTCCAGTTCAGACAGATGTAAATGAAAGGATACTCCAAGTTGTTTTTTAATTGGTTTGTCTTTTGCATTGCTTCCCAAGGCGTAGCTGCTCCCTAGGAAAGCAAGAAAAGAGTAAAATTCAGACCCCATAATTCTGGCATGTTTAGAGTCTGATGAAAAAACTAGAATCTGCCTCATCTGACTCAGACATTGGAAGAAATATCAGCACACTCTGTACATCATGTTGGCAGTGCTGAAAACAGAAAAGGGTAAGGTGACGCACTGGAGTGCTGGGAAATCTGTAGGAGTCAGAGGATTATGGGTGAGTCTGAGAGGGATTATGAGCAGAGAGATAGAACAGGAATTGAAACCTTCTGAGAAAAAGAAGGGACAAGTCTCTTAGGGAAAATAAGACACTTAAGAGAAGTGGTATACACAATAACAGTACATGCACAAAACTAGGAAAGGCACATCCCCGGAAAAGGAGTGAGTGTTCCCACACCCTTTACAACAGGCTAATTAGAAAAGATCTCCCTCTGACCAAGTCTTATACAAAACAACTGATAGAAGCAGTTATTTTACCAAACCTAATCCAAAAATTACAAGGCCTACAAAAGGAAAGAGAATTATGGCTAAAAAATAAATAAAGCCAAACCTAGAAAAAGACAGGCAGCTCTCTAAATTACTAGACAAATATTTATTTAGCCGCTTCAGCCTCCCAAAGTGCTAGGATTACCGGCATGAGCCACCGCACTCAGCCTCAGCAAGTTTTTTCTGTGTTCTTTTAGAGACAAGCTCATGATATTGCCTAGACTTCTTGGCTCAAGTGATCCTCCTGCCTTGGCCTCCCAAAATGATGGGATTACAGGCACAAGGCACTGCACCTGGCCCTTGACAAATATTTAAAGCAACTGCCTTAAGATTCTTAATAAGCTAAAAGTTATCAGAGAGAGATAAACAACTAAATGAAATCAGAAAAATAATACATGAGAAGAAGGAGGATATTAAAGGAGGAAACATAAAAAACATTCTGGAGCTGAAATACAATAAAGTAAAAATTCATTAGGTGCTTAACAACAGATGGATAGAGCACAGAAAAGAATGAGCAAACTTAAAGATCGGTTATTCAAAAGTATCAGTTCCACCAGGCACAGTGGCTCATGCTTGTAATCCCAGCACTTTGGGAGGCCAAGGCAGTCAGATCACAAGGTCAGGAGTTCGAGACCAGGCTGATCAACACGGTGAAACCCCGTCTCTACTAAAAATACAAAAAGTAGACAGGTGTGGGGGCACGTGCCTGTAATCCCAGCTACTCAAGAGGCTGTAGCAGGAGAATCGCTTGAACCCAGGAGGCAGAGGTTGCAGTTAGGCAAGATTGTGCCATTGCAAGAGTGACAGTCTGTCCCCCCCCGCAAAAAAAATATATATATAAATATATACACACACACATATATATATACACACACACACATATATAATCAGCTCCAAATACCAAAAACAAAAAACAATGAAGAAAAGCAAATAAATGCTAACAGGTTTTTTGGATGCTCTCAAGCACAACAATATACAAATTATTAGAGGTTTATAAGGAGAAGACAGAGGATCAGAAATTGCAATTGAAGAAATAATGTCCAAATAATTGTCCAAATCCCAATTCTGAAGAAAGACCTGAATATACAATTCAAAAACCTTGACCATTCAAATTAAAATTAACCCAAGGACGTTCACGCAGAGATAAATTATAAACAAATTATCAAACATCAAAGACAGAGGAAGAATTTTGACAGCAGCAACAAAAAAGATATTTGCCATTTAGAGGAAAATGTGTAAGACTATGTACTTTTTTTCAGCAGAAACTTTGCATGCCAGAAGACAGTGAGATAACATACTGAAAGTGCTTAAAATCAACCAAGAATACTATATGGAGCAAAAGTAAGCTGCAAAAATAAAGGAGAAATTTAGACTTTCCTCGATAAAGAAGAGTTAAGGAAGTTCATTAGTACCCTAGACCTGTCCAACAAGAAATGCTACAGAAAGACCTTCAAAATGAAATAAAAGGATTCCAGACAGTACCGGTAAACCAAATGAGAGGATAAAATTCTCTATTAAAAGTAAAAAATGACCCAGGCGCGGTGGCTCACACCTGAAATCCTAGCAGTCTGGGAGGCCGAGGCAGGCAGATTGCTTGAGGTCAGCAGTTTGAGACCAGACTGCCTAACATGGTGAAACCCCATCCCTACTGAAAATACAAAAATTAGCCAAGCATGGTGGCGCACGCCTGTAATCCCAGCTACTTGGGAGGCTGAGGCAGGAGAATCACTGGAACCCAGGAGGTGGAGGTCGCAGTGAGCCGAGATCACACTGCTGCACTCCAGCATGGGCAACAGAGTGATAATCCATACCCTCATGAAAAAAAAAAAAAGCAAGAACAGAGAAGTCAGAAACAAACCTCAAATACTTGGTCGAATGATGTTCAATCAAAATGCCAAGATCATGTAATAAGGAAAGGACAGTCATTTCATCATAAATAGTGCTGAAGAAAAAGGATGCCCATATGCAAAGGAATGAGGCTGAACCCTTACTTTACACCCTGTGCAAAAATTAACTTAAAGTCTATTCATGACCTAAAATGATAAAACTCCTAGAAAAAACCATAGGTAAAAAGCTTCATGAGATTGGATTCAATGTTTCCCCAGATATAACACTGACAGTATGGGAAAGAAGGTAAAAATACACACGATGCACTATGACAAAATTGACAACTATTGTGGATAGAAGAAAACAATTACCAAAATGTAAAGAAAACCTACCATATGTGAGAAAATATTTGCATAATATATCCGTAATAAAAACTTAATATCTAAAATATATATAGGCCGGATGTGGTGGCTCATGTCTATAATCCCAGCACTTTGAGAGGCGGCTGCAGGTGGATCACCTGACGTCAGGAGTTCAAGACCAGCCTGGCCAACACAGTGAAACCCCATCTGTATTAAAGATACAAAAATTTAGCCGGGCACGGTGGTGTGCATCTGTAATCCCAACTACTTGGGAAGCTGAGGTGGGAGAATTGCTTGAACCTGGGAGGCACAGGTACCAGTGAGCCGAGATCACGCCACTGCATCCAGACTCGGTGACAGAGCAAGACTCCATCTTAAATAAATAAATAAATAAAATAAAAAAATAAAAAAATATAAATAACTCTTACAAAGCAAAACAAATAACCCAATTAAGAAATGTAGAAAGAAGGCCGGGCGCGGTGGCTCAACCCTGTAATCCCAGCACTTTGGGAGGCCGAGGCGGGTGGATCACGAGGTCAGGAGATCGAGACCATCCTGGCTAACATGGTGAAACCCCGTCTCTACTAAAAACACAAAAAACTAGCCGGGCATGGTGGCGGGCGCCTGTAGTCCCAGCTACTCGGAGGCTGAGGCAGGAGAATGGCGTAAACCCGGGAGGCGGAGCTTGCAGTGAGCCGAGATCGCGCCACTGCACTCCAGCCTGGGTGACACAGCGAGACTCCGTCTCAAAAAAAAAAAAAAAAAAAAGAAATGTAGAAAGAAATACACATTTTTCCAAAGGTGATATATGACCATATGAGAAAATGCAAAATATCACAAATCATTAGAGAAATGCAAATAGAAAACATAGAATATTTTTCCTCACACACATACAGAATATCACCTCATACCCATATAGAATATTTATTGTCAAGAAAGGAAAAAAAAATGAAACACCAGAAAATCACAAGTATTGTCGAAAATATGGCGAAATAGGAGAATTTTGTGCTCCTGTTAGTGGAAATGTGAAATGGTGCGGTCACTTTGGAAATAAGTATGATATTTTCTGAAAGAATCTAAAATCAAATGATTAGTATACGTAACAACTCCACATCTGGGTATACAGATTAAAAACTAAAAAGTCGGGCACAATGGTTCATGCCTGTAATGTTACTACTTTCGGAGGCCGAGGCAGGTGGATCACCTGAGGTGGGGAGTTTGAGACCAGCCTAGCCAACATGGTGAAACCCTGTCTCTACTAATAATACAAAAATTAGCTGGGTGTGGTGGTGCACACCCGTAATCCCAGCCTCTCAGGAGGCTGAGGCAAGAGAATTGCTTGAACCTAGGAGGTGGAGGTTGCAGTGAGCCGAGATTGCGCCATTGCACTCCAGCCTGGGCAACAAGAGCGAAACTCCATCTCAAACAAACAAACAAACACACACACAAATGAAAAATAAAATAAAAATAAAGACAGCATCTTGAAGAGATACTTAAAAATCCATGTTCAAGGCCAGGCACGATGGCTCATGCCTATAATCCCAGCACTTTGGGAGGCCGAGGTAGGTGGATCAGGAGTTTGAGACCAGCCTGGCCAATATGGTGAAACCCTGTCTCTACAAAAAATACAAAAATTAGCTAGGCATGGTGGTGGGCACCTGTAGTCTCAGCTGTTTGGGAGGCTGAGGCAGGAGAATCACTTGAACCCCGGGGGCAGAGGTTGCAATGAGCCAAGATCACACCACTGCACTCCAGCCTGGGCGAGACAGCGAGACTCCGTCTCAAAAAACAACGACAACAACAACAAAAACCCATGTTCATAGCAGCATTATTAAAAATAATAAAGAGGTAGGCGCAATGCAGGTGTCCACCAATGGATGAATAGTTAAACTGTGGTATAGACAAATAGAAAAACATTCTTCAGTCCTGAAAGAGTATACAAATTTCTTGATGTGCTACAAAATAGATGAACCTGAAAGACACTACACTAAGTGAGATAAGCCAGTCATAAAAAGACAAATACTGTATGATTCCATTTGGAGTATCTAAAATACTGAAATTCATACAAACAGAACAGAAAGGGAGAGGGGAGAGAGTGAAATTGTAGGAGGAATGAGTTAAATGTTACTGGTAATCAATTAAATCTAAATTCAAAATAAAAAAAATAAGACTAGGCATCGTGGCTCACGCCCATAATCAGAGTACTTACGGAGGCTGAGAAAGGGGGATTGCTTGAGCCCAGGGGTTCAAAATCAACATAGGCAACATAGCAAGACCTCTGTATCTGAAAAACAAAAATAAGCTGGGCACGATAGCTCATGCCTGTAATCCCAGCACTTTGGGAGGCTGAAGCGGGCGGATCACTTAAGGTCAGGAGTTCGAGACCAGTCTGGACAACATGGTGAAACCCCGTCTCTACTAAAAATACAAACAAAAATTAGCTGGGCCTGGTGGCAGGTGCCTGTAATCACAGACACCTGGAAGGCTGAGGCAGCAGAAACCTTGAAGCTGGGAGGCGGACGTTGCAGTGAGCTGAGATAGCGACACTGCACTCCAGCCTGGGAAACAGAGCAAAATTCCGGAAGGAAAGAAGGAAGGAAGGGAGGGAGCGAGGGAGGGAGCGAGGGAGGGAGGAAGGAAGGAAGGAAAAGGTCTCCAGTCAAATAAACAAAATATATATATATTTATTTATTTGAAACCGAGTCTTGCTCCATCTCTCAGGTTCTGTTTCACAACAGAGTGAAACTCCGTCTCAAAAAAAAAAAAGCAAACACAAAAATAAAAACAAAAAACCAAAATTAGACAAAAGAAAACAAAACAAAAAGCCCAAACAACAGCATGGCTTCCACTCTGCCCATCTGAGCTCTTACCTGTGTTCCCACCTTTGATGTGCTCCTTCCCATCTGAATTTTTTGCTATTTTCACTTCACTCTCACCAGACCAGGGCTCCCTCCTTTGCTCCAACATAGAGTTAATATTCAGGTCAGGAAGAGAGATTCCTGTTTGTAAAAAAAGAATCAAAATGTGCTGTGGCATCTCCAAAATCCAAGCCCTATGTGTAGGAAGGACAGAGGATATCACAAATGAATCAAGAATAACGTTTCACAAATTCATCCACAGACTGCCTCCTTCTGAATGCTTAGGAAATATTATAACAAGTAGACATCAAGCCCCTTCCCAGTAACTACTGAGTATAAAGCACAGAAGTAGAGGCCGGGCGCAGAGGCTCACGCCTGTAATCGCAGCACTTTGGGAGGCTGAGGCGGGCAGATCACCTGAAGTTGGGAGTTCAAGACCAGCCTGACCAACATGGAGAAACTCCGTCTCTACTAAAAATACAAAAAAACCCCAAAAATTAGCCGAGTGTGGTGGCGCATGCCTGTAATCCCAGCTACTCGGGCAGCTGAGGCAGGAGAATCGCTTGAACCCAGGAGGCGGAGGTTGCGGTGACCTGAGATCGCGCCATTGCACTCCAGCCTCCAAGAGTGAAACACTCCATCTCAAAAAAACAAAACATAAAAAAAAGCACAGGAGTAGAAAACAGGGAAGTGGGTATCTGAAGTTTGCCATAAGGTTTTATGCAGCTGGGTGCAGGGGCTCATGCCTGTAATCCCAGCACTTCGGGAGGCTGATGCAGGTGGATTGCTTAAGCCCAGGAGTTTGAGACCAGCCTGGCCAGCACTGTAAAAATGAAAAATACAAAAATTAGCCGGGTGTGGTGGCAGGTGCCTATAATCCTAGTTACTAGGGAGGCTAAGGCGAATTGCTTAAGCCTGGGAGGTGGAGGCTGCAGTGAGTCAAGATCGTTATCAGTGCCCTCCAGCCTGGGTGACAGCAAGACTCAATCTCAAAAACCAACAAAAAAGGTTTTATGCATAGCTCAGCCCTGGTACCACCCAATGATGTATAATGAAGGGGACAGAACCTCTGAAGAAAATTGACATTTCAACTCCAGAAAACACTATGGAGCTTTTCATTTCTGAGTCAACAAGATTTTTAGATTTTTTTTTTTCTTTTTTTTTTTTTTTTTATGAGACAGAGTTTCACTCTTGTTGCCCAGGCTGAAGTGCAATGGCGTGATCTTGGCTCACTGCGACCTCTGCCTCCCGGGTTCGAGCGATTCTCCTGCCTCAGCCTCCCAAGTAGCTGGGATTACAGGCGCCCACCATCATGCCCGGCTAATTTTTGTATTTTTAGTAGAGACAGGGTTTCACCATGTTGGCCAGGGTGGTCCTGAACTTCTGACCTCAGGTGATCCTCCTGCCTTGGCCTCCCAAAGTGCTGGGATTACAGGTGTGAGCCATTGGTCCCAGCCCGAGTCAATAAGGTTTTTTTTGTTTTGTTTTGTTTTTTTGTGGGGGACGGAGTTTCGCTCTTGTTGCCCAGGCTGGCTATGACGTGATCTCAGCTCACTGCAACCTCTGCCTCCCAGGTTCAAGTGATTCTCCTGCTTAATGTCAGTCCAACAATGCAGGGGCTCCCAGGAGGCACACAAGGGAAAATGCTGAAATAACCAACGGCAGATCCCGGCTTCTGCAGGGGCACGATCCTCACCCAGGGATACCAGGTTCCTGTAGTTCTCCAACATCACGTCCTTGTATAAAGCCCTCTGTGCAGGGTCCAGGCATTTCCACTCCGCCTGAGAAAATTCTATGGCCACATCCCTGAATGTCAAGTGTCCCTAAAATGAAAAACATATTTCACCAACAGGATATGTAAAGGGTATTTATCTTAACTCAAAAAGAGAAGGGAGTTATAAAGATTAACTCGATTGAAGAGAATGTTCTGACGAATCTACATTAAGGTATTTGTGATGTAGTTATGTGTCTGTAAATGTGGTTTTTTTCTTTTTGAGACAGAGTCTTGCTCTGTCGCCCAGGCTGGAGTGCAGTGGTGCGATCTCAGCTCACTGCAACCTCCACTTCCTGGGTTCAATCAACTCTTGTGCCTCAGTCTCCCAAGTAGCTGGGACTACAGGTGCACACGATCACACCGGCTAATTTTTGTATTTTCAGAAGAGACAGAATTTTACCATGTTGGCCAGGCTGGTCTTGAACTCCTGATCTCAAGTGGTCCACACATCTCAGCCTCCCTAAGTGCTGGGATTACAGGTGTGAGCCACCATCCCAGCCTGTGAGTTGTGTTTTATTATACTTTTCCAAAATAAGTTATATTTTAAAAATCAATATAGATTTTTCATTTTGTGGACATATAAGAAATACAAATAAGCCGGGCGTGGTGGCTCAAGCCTGTAATCCCAGCACTTTGGGAGGCCGAGACGGGCGGATCACAAGGTCAGGAGATCGAGACCACCCTGGCTAACACGGTGAAACCCCGTCTCTACTAAAAAATACAAAAAACTAGCCGGGCGAGGTGGCGGGCACCTGTGGTCCCAGCTACTCCGGAGGCTGAGGCAGGAGAATGGCGTAAACCCGGGAGGCGGAGCTTGCAGTGAGCTGAGATCCGGCCACTGCACTCCAGCCTGGGCGACAGAGCCAGACTCAGTCTCAAAAAAAAATAAAATAGGCCGGGCGCGGTGGCTCAAGCCTGTAATCCCAGCACTTTGGGAGGCCGAGGCGGGTGGATCACGAGGTCAGGAGATCGAGACTATCCTGGCTAACATGGTGAAACCCCATCTCTACTAAAAATACAAAAAACTAGCCGGGCGTGGTGGCGGGCGCCTGTAGTCTCAGCTACTTGGGAGGCTGAGGCGGGAGAATGGCGTGAACCCGGGAGGCGGAGCTTGCAGTGAGCCGAGATCACGCCACTGCACTCCAGCCTGGGAGCACAGCGAGACTCCGTCTCAAAAAAAAAAAATAAATAAATAAAAAATAATAATAATAATAAAATAAAATAAAATAAAAAATTAACCCAAGGTAATCTCTATAGAAGAATTAGATATTATTTTTGACACTCCAAGTGATATTCAGTATCTGAATACCTACCAATAACACCACTACTACTATACAAGTGGTGTCTTCGGAGAGGACAATGTCCACAGTGGCTTCAAAAAAAAAAAAAAGAATTATAAGCATGGTGGCTCACGCTTGTAATCCCAGTACTTTGGGAGGCCACGGCAGCAGATCACCTGAGGTCAGGAGTTCGAGACCATCCTGGCCAATGTGGTGAAACCACGTCTCTACTAAAAATACAAAAATCAGCTGGGTGTACTGGTGGGTGCCTGTAACCCCAGTTACTCAGGAGGCTGAGGCAAGAGAATCGCTTGAACCCAAGAGGCGGAAGTTGCAATGAGCCAACATCACACCACTTGCACTCCAGCCTAAGCTACAGAGTGAGACTCTGTCTCAAAACAAAAAAAAAAAGAAGTATAAAACTGTGATGATAACAATAGCAATGACTGAAACTTTTGAACACTTCCTATGAGACAGGTGCTACTCTAAATGCTTTACATGTACGAACTGCTATAACAACAAAAGCCCAGGAAAGAAACACCTGTCCCTGTCTTACCGAGAAGACAACTGTGTCACAGATACTCTAAGAAACTCGCCCCAGGTGTAAGGACTAAAAACAGCAGAGTAAGCACTGCATCCCAGGTGTCCGGGCATTAGAACCAAACCAAAGGAATCAAACAATGAACAGATCAGCATCAAAAGTAAACTGACAATTACCTAAGAAAAAAGTTAAAACAAGTTCAGGGATAAAATCATGGACCTTCATAAAAAGTCATTATATATGAGTACACACATGTATCCCGTAATATGCTACTATTCACAGCCATCAACTCATTAACATGATGGTGTAGGACAATTTCTGAGGTCATGGAAAATATTTCAGATGTAATTTCAACTGTTAAAAAAATAAAATATGTAAAAATGATGATGTGTCTTTAATAAAACCATAGGCTTGCTCATCTGTGCAGTCATGGACACATGTCACATGTACACACATAAATATGTACACTTAGACCCATATACACTAGCACATGTATACACTTATACACATCAACTGAAATAGGAGTTATCTGGCAATAACCTATTTTTTAGATGACATTTGTCATCACTTTTGTTTTTTAATTCTTAGAGACAGGGTCTCATTATGTTGTCCAGGCTGCATGGTGGTGGCTTCTTCACAGTGTACTACAGCCTTGAACTCCTGGGCTCAAATATTTCTCCCTCCTCAGCCTCCCAAGTGTCTGGAACTAAAGATTTGTACCACTGCACCCACCTGTCATTGTTATTTTTGCTATGTACATTTCAGCATGTTTGCAACAAAAATGTAAAAGTTGTACTCAATTTAGTTTATAAACATGGTTGTATATTAAGCCATTAAAAAATTATAGACGATAAAAAAACGCAGAAAGTTGAACTCCAATCTCTATTAAATACCCAGATTCAAAAATATAAATGCAGGCTGGGCATGGTAGCTCTACCTGTAATCCCAGGACTTTGGGAGGCCAAGGTGGGAGGCCTGCTTGAGGACAGGGGTTTGAGAACAGCCTGGGCAACATAGAAAGATCCCATCTCTATTTATATAAAAAATATGATTACATATAATACTTTAAAAAATTGAGATGGGGTTTCAGTACGTTGCCTAGGGTGGTCTCAAACTCCTGCGTTCAAGGGATCCTCCTGCCTCAGCTTCCCAAGAAGCTGGGATTCTACACACATGTGATTGACCCCAACTTACATAAATATAATAATTATGTCCATAAAATTTACGTGTTTAGGTATTTACAAAAGCCCAATGGGGCTTATCAATATATTCCATTAATAAAATAAAACATTAATGCATGATAGAAAATTTATTATTATATAATAATTTAACAAAGTAAGTCAAAATATCTCAGCAGTATACATCTTAAGAAATTACTAGATAATTAAAAACAAGGCCAAAAATAAAATTCGAAAACAAAAACAACAATATCATTAAGCAAGAACATCTCATGAAACATGATAATCAGCAGTAAACATTGCAGACATGGCCGGGCGCGGTGGCTCAACCCTGTAATCCCAGCACTTTGGGAGGCCGAGGCGGGTGGATCACGAGGTCAGGAGATCGAGACCATCCTGGCTAACATGGTGAAACCCCGTCTCTACTAAAAAAATACAAAAAACTAGCCGGGCGTGGTGGCGGGCGCCTGTAGTCCCAGCTACTCGGAGGCTGAGGCAGGAGAATGGCGTAAACCCGGGAGGCGGAGCTTGCAGTGAGCCGAGATCGCGCCACTGCACTCCAGCCTGGGTGACACAGTGAGACTCCGTCTCAAAAAAAAAAAAAAAAAAAAAAAAAAAACATTGCAGACATTTGCTCAACTTTAAGGCAGGGAAAAGGGGGCTGGTCTGTGCTACAGCCAATCACCACTGCACAGGATGCCTGAGCAGGGACCAGAAGGAGAGGTTAAAAAAAAAAAAAAATTAGTGGGGGTTGGGGGCAGGAAAAAGCTGGATTTAAAAATATATATAATTAATAAAATTATTGTAAACAAGACAAAGAATGTCATTTTAGCAAATTAACTAATAAGAATATATTAGCCTGGTGCAGTGGCTCACGCCTGTAACCCCAGCATTTTGGGAGGCCGACACAGGTGGATCACTTGAGGTCAGGAGTTCGAGACCAGCCTGGCCAACATAGTGAAACCCCATCTCTACTAAAAATATAAACAATTAGCTGGGCGCGGTGGTGGGCACCTGTAATCTCAGTTACTTGTGAGGCTGAGGCATGAGAATTGCTTGAACCCAGAAGTCAAAAGTTGCAGTGAGCTGATATCTTGCCAAGGCACTCCAGTCTGGGTGACACAGCAAGACTCTGTCTCAAAAAGAAAGAAGGAAAAAAGAATTAAAAGAAAATAAATTTTAAAAAAGAAAAAATATATTGAAAAAAGTTTCCTTCTTTAGCAGCAATATTTATACAATGACACATACAGTAAAGATACATCTGACATCTCCCTTAGGAAATATACATGGCCCCTAACTAGAACACATTCCAGACCTGTGTAAGAAACCTGCAACTCTACTAAAAGAGTAATGTCAGCAAGACAGAGGAACAGGAAGCCCTGGACCATTTTTAATCCATGTAGACACAACTTAAACAAGAATATGTGGGCCAATTGCCTTTGTGAGAAATCCAGAAGACACTCAGGAGGCTGCACCCAGAGGTGCACCAGTACCAAGTCAACCTACTGGGAGCTGATTGTGAAAATATGTGACACACGCTCACCAGAACCCCTGCCCAGGCATGACATGCCATCATCCAGAGGATACCACGAACTCTAGATTTCTCCTGAGAGAGGAAAACAATGGGAATGTCTTTCCAACCTTCTGACTTTTCAGGGGACTGAGTAAGCTTTGAAGTAACAGGGCCCCAGGTCAGGAAGCCACTGAGAACAAAGGCAGCAGCATAAACCAGAGCCAGCAGTAATGCAGGCAGACACTAGGTGGCGGTGCAGACCCCAGCTTCCTATTGCCCCACACAGGCTGCAGAGCAGGTGCAGAAAGGGGAACTCCTGAGCAGAACCTGGTCATCCCCTTCAGTGAGGAGGTAACAAGCAAAGCCCAGAGAGGACGCATCCCAGATAAGGCGCGGGACCTCCAGAGTCTCCAGCTGGGCTGTCCAGAGTGCATCCTCTCTGAACCAAGTCAGACACTAAAAACAGAGGTGACTGATTTTTAATTCAGACAATGTTCACATGAGGGTGTAAAGGAGCAAATTTTCACAACTTACAGAATAAAGTATCATAAAACAATCACCGAGAATTTTATGTAAAACACCATAATGTTGTATAAATATAATTCTACAGGACTTGCTCTCACTCCTGACAGAGCTGACAGCAGTGGGTCCCCAGTGAGACTGAGGGAGGGTTGAAGACTCCCTCCCATAACAACTATTTACATGTCACTTAGACATTTAGGACAGGGAATGCTTTGTATTTGATGGCCTAACCTGTACATTTGGAGTTTTCCTGTAAGACAAATTTATATATAACTTGATGTTGAAAAAAATGATAATAATTGGTGGACAAGAATATTATTTCCTCCTCTCTAATTACAAAAAAAAAAAAAAAAAAAAAATCTGCTCCAATCTCTGAGCAAAATTACCATATTCTTTGCCTAACATAGCTGGTGCAGGAGACCCCCTGAAGGAAAATCAGTATCTGGGAGAGGTACATGCTGAGGATGATGAGAGAACGTCCTCCCTGAACCAAGCTAGACGTAAAAAACTGGGAAAGGCATTTAGCTTCAAATGTAGTAAAAATCAGGCAGGAAGGCTGGGCATGGTGGCTCACACCTATAATCCCAGCACTTTGGGAAGGTGAGGCAGGTGGATCAACTGAGGTCGGGAGTTCAGGACCAGCCTGGCCAATATGTTGAAACCCCATTTCTACTAAAAATACAAAAATTAGCCAGGTGTGGTGGTGGGCACCTGGCATCCCAGCTACTCGGGACACTGAGGCACAAGAATTACTTGAACCAGGGAGACAGAAGTTGTAGTGAGCTGAGATCGCACCACTGCATTCCAGCCTGGATGACAGAGACTCAGTCTCAAAAAACAAAACAAAACAAAAAAAATCAGGCAGAAAAGGTTTCTCCTTCCTGTACTCTTTTCCTACAATTTACTAGGTGCTTGTGCACAATAATACATGACTTCTATGCGCAGTTTCTGGTCTACAGAGAGGTGATGGTGCACTCAGATGTGGCCCCTGAACAATCCCTACTGTCCAACAGCTCTAATGCCACGGGGCCCACACCCCATCTCCATCCATGTTAGGGAATAAGCCCTTCCCAGAACCATGCCCGGTGGAGCCTCATCCCCAGTTCATGTCACTGGGTAATGGGAGATGGAATCTAAGTGAGATAAGAGAGACTGAGGTGCTGACAATAGGCCCTAAGCTTGTCATAAACAGGCTTTAAAGAAACTGGCCATAAACAGGATTTCTGCAGCAATGAAACATGCTCGTGATGGCTATGACACACACTGCTACAAGTTGTTGGTTTACTGGAGCAAGGCAAGGAATACCTGGCCTGCCCGGAGTGGAAAACTGCTCAAACGACAAACAATAGCATGAGTGGCCTGTGCCTTAACAACATGTTTTTACTGCAGATAATTAGCCAGAGCCCGTTTCTCTACTCCTCGCTAAGAATGTTTTGTTTCCCATAAGGAATGCTTTTAGTTACCCTAGAATCTATAGAAACAATGCTTATCAATGGCTAGCTGTCAATAAATATGTGGGTCAAACTCTGTTCACAGCTCTCAGCTCTGAAGGCTGTTGGCCCCGATTCTACTTTATACTCTATTCTTATGTCTATGTCTTTAATTCCTCTAGTTCCACTAGGTTAGGGTCCCCACGACCGAGCTGGTCCCTGCAAGTGGCGCCCAATGTGGGACTCGAACCCAAATCAAAGGGTCGCCAGAGCTGGAGAACGTGGAACTATGCTGGAGGACACCCGAGTACTCTTAAGCAATCCCCATGGTAAAAGAGGAGCTCAGAAGCATCAGGGTAACAATGGGAAAAGGGTCAAGCAGACATGAGGCTTATTTGAGCCTGCTTTGGCAGCTCCTAAGAAAAGGAGGAATAAAGGTTAGCACTAGCTGACTCATGCAGGTTTTTAGGTGTGGTAAAGAAATATTGCCCCTGGTTTCCGGACCGAGGAACTATGAATGTAGAGGTCTGGGAAAAGGTAGGCAGCACACCAAAGAAGGCATATAACGATGGTACTGAGGATATTCCTATAACTGTCTGGTCAGTGTGGGCTCTGGTTCATTCCACCTTGGAGCCTTTCCACACAGATGATGAGGAGGAGGAATCAGAGGAAGAAGGAGCATGTAACGAAGTAACAGAAGAAGTGACAGAGCAGGTTTCCTTGCCAGCTAAAGCAGCAAAGGAGGGAGAGGTTTGTCCGTACCCGTCTACATCCCCTCATCATTTTGAAGAAAAAGAGTGGCCTGACCCTCCAGATCTTTCTTTTTTTTTTTTTTTTTTTTTGAGACGGAGTCTGGCTCTGTCGCCCAGGCTGGAGTGCAGTGGCTGGATCTCAGCTCACTGCAAGCTCCGCCTCCCGGGTTCACGCCATTCTCCTGCCTCAGCCTCCCGAGTAGCTGGGACTACAGGCGCCCGCCACCGCGCCCGGCTAGTTTTTTTTTGTATTTTTTAGTAGAGACGGGGTTTCACCGTGTTAGCCAGGATGGTCTCGATCTCCTGACCTCGTGATCCGCCCGTCTCGGCCTCCCAAAGTGCTGGGATTACAGGCTTGAGCCACCGCGCCCGGCCAGATCTTTCTTTTCCAGAGGACACTGGGTGAAAAGTAGTTGCCCCAGTGACTGTTCAAGGAGCACCTCAAGGGACTGCTCTCGGTTCTATTCAGGCAGGAATCCAGGAAGCTAGACGAGAGGGTGATATGGATGCTTGGCAGTTCCCTGTTAGAATACACCCACCTGATCAACAGGGGAATATTATGGCTACATTTGAGCCTCTTCCTTTTAAAATACTTAAACAATTTAAACAAGCTATTAATCAATATGCACCAGGTTCTCCTTTTGTAATGGGATTGTTAAAGAATGTTGCTGTCTCCATTCAAATGATTCGTACTGATTGGGATGCACTTACTTGAGCTTGTCTAACTCCTGCTCAGTTCTTACAATTTAAAACTTGGTGGGCAGATGAGGCTTATGCAGGATGATGCCATAGAGCAGCTTAGAGGACTGTGCATTAGAGCTTGGGAAAAAAATCACCTCAGGCGGGAACAATACCCCTCAAGTGCTGTAAAGCAGGGACTGAAAGAACTGTATACAGATTTTATAACTAAATTACAGGAGTCTCTTAAAAAGGTGATCGCAGATTCAGCTGCTGAGGACATAGTATTGCAGTTATTAGCTTTCGACAATGCCAATCCTGAGTGCCAAGTCACTCTGCGACTTATTAGGGGAAAAGCACATTTGGTTGACTATATTAAACCTTGTGATGGTATCGGAGGTAATCTGCATAAGGCTACTCTGCTAGCCCAGGCAATGGCAGGAATGAAAGTGGGTAAAGGAAATACTCCATTTCCTGGAGCTTGTTTTAATGTGGGAAACATGGTCATACTAAAAAAGACTGTAGAAAAAATCACCAAGTCAGGCCACCAGTTTGGGGGGAAAAAGATAACTGCTAAGCCTGGAATATGTCCAAAATGCAAAAAAGGAAAACAATGGGACGATATTCTTTGTGCTGCCCCCACTCAGGAAATATTACTCCAATGTTACAATCACTTACAAAATTTGATTTCTCGTGCCAGTTTGATTATAGCTCCTGACGAAATTCAGGACAAGTACTCCTTACTCCGACTTGGGGAGTAAATGACACTATGATAGTAAATGACACTACTTAGTGAATGACACTACAGTACTGCCACAGAAAGTAATTATATGTAAGGATCAATTGAAAGCACTGAATGACTTTCAAAAATTACTAGGGGACATTAATTAGATACGACCTGCTCTAGGCATTCCTACCTATGCAATGAGTAATCTATTTTCTATCCTTAAAGGAGATCCTAGTCTCACTAGCCCTTGGCAATTAACAAAGGAGGCTGAGGCAGAGTTACAACTGATTGAAAAACAAGTATATAAAGCTCAAATAAATAGAGTAGATCCAGAAAAGACTTTAGACTTACTGATTTTTCCAACTCAGCATTCACCTACTGGTGTTATTGTCCAAGAGCAGGACTTGGTAGAATGGCTCTTTCTTCCCTATACTAATTCACGGACGCTAAGTCCTTATTTGGATCAAATTGCTACTCTGATAGGCAATAGGAGAACTTGAATTGCTAAATTGCATGGAATTGCGAAATTGCATGGATATGACCCTCTTACGAAGGCACAAATACACCAAGCCTTTATAAATAATCTTACTTCGCAAACCCAGTTAGCTGATTTCGTGGGTGTTCTTAATAATCACTTTCCAAAAACAAAATTATTTCAATTTTTAAAATTAACTAGATTCTCCCTAGAATAACTAAATTTAAACAAATTAAAAGTGCTGAAAATGTTTTTACAGATGGGTCTAGTAATAGTAAAGCTTTTTATTCTGGATCAAAAACTAAAGTTTTCCAGACGCCCTATACTTCAGCTCAAAAAGTAGAGCTTGTAGCTGTAATTAAGCTACTGACTGCTTTTAAGCTGCCTGTCAATGTAATTTCTAATTCTTCATATGTAGTCCATTCCACACAATTAATTAAAAATGCTCAGTTACGATTTCATACAGATTAACAACTAATGACTTTATTTACCCAATTACAAACCAGTTAGGAATAGAATGCACCCTTTTACATTACTCATATTGGAACTCACACACACTTTATAGGACTTTTAACTGTAGGGAATCAAATGGTTGATCGCCTAGTTGCTACTGCAGTATCTAATTCTAGACACTTTCACAATTTAACCCATGTTAATGTCTCTGGTCTCAAATGCAGATACAGCATTACCTGGGAAGAAGCTAAAGCTATTATCCAGCAATGCCCAACTTGCCAAATGGTGCATTCCTCATCTTTTTTTTTTTTTTTTTTTTTTTTTTTGGT
>NC_037687.1:29159494-29171177 GCF_003255815.1 Theropithecus gelada | reverse complement strand
TTTTTTTTGAGATGGAGTCTTGCTCTGTCACCCAGGCTGGAGTGCAGTGGCCGGATCTCAGCTCACTGCAAGCTCCGCCTCCCGGGTTCATGCCATTCTCCTGGCTCAGCCTCCCGAGTAGCTGGGACTACAGGCACCCGCCACCTCGCCCGGCTAGTTTTTTGTAATTTTTAGTAGAGATGGGGTTTCACCGTGTTAGCCAGGATGGTCTCGATCTCCTGACCTCGTGATCCACCCGTCTCGGCCTCCCAAAGTGCTGGGATTACAGGCTTGAGCCACCGCGCCCGGCCTGCATTCCTCATCTTTTACAGGAGAAGTTAATCCTCGAGGATTGGAACCTAATTGTCTTTGGCAAATGGATGTCATTTATGTTCCTTCTTTTGGTAAATTGGCTTATGTTCATGAATGTGTAGATACCTTTTCTCACTTTGTTTAGGCTACCTGTCAAATAAGGGAATCTTCTGCCTGTGTTAAATGGCATTTTCTGCAATGCTTTGCAGTGATCGGCATTCCAGCTTCTGTTAAAACAGATGATGCCCCAGGCTGTACTAGTGAAGCTCCAGCTAGATTTTTCTCTCTATAGCATATTAAACACATTACTGGCATCCCATATAATTCACAAGGACAATCCATTGTGGAAAGAATGAATCTCCCCCTAAAATAGCAATTACAAAAACAGAAAGAGGGGAACAGTGATTATGGAACCCAAAATATGCAATTGAATCTAGCATTATTGACTTTAAATTTTTTGAGCCTGCCTAAAGTCCAGATGCTATCAGCAACTAACAGCATCTACAGAAATCAGCTGCAAAGATGGAAGTGCAACAACTGATTTGGTGGAGAGATCCGATAACAAAAAGTTGGGAAATAGGTAAAATAATAACTTGGGGTAGAAGTTATGCTTGTGTATCTCCAGGCCAAAACCAGCAGCCGATTTGGATATCATCAAGACACCTGAAGCCTTATCATGAGCCAGATGCTGAGGAAGAGATTTTTGGGAGGAACGTGAGGACCCCCCAGTTGCAGCCATGTCAAGACTGACAATAAGACCTCCTTTCCTGTTTGTAGTGGGTGATTTAAAACCTGATGTCCCTAACTATCATGTGACTTGTCAAGAATGTAGATTGTTTTCTTGTGTGAATTCTTCCTTGTATAATATTGATCATTCTATTTTAGTGGTAACAGCCCAAGAAGGAGTATGGATACCCATAAAGCTTTCCTGTCCTTAGGAAGCCTCTCCTTCTGTACATATTATTACTGAAATTCTTCAAAAGAATTTGGCCGGGCGTGGTGGCTCACACCTGTAATCCCAGCACTTTCAGAGGCCGAGGTGGGCTGATCACGAGGTCAGGAGATCAAGACCATCCTGGCTAACATGGTGAAACCCCATCTCTACTAAAAATACAAAAAATTAGCTGGGCGTGGTGGTGGGCACCTGTAGTCCCAGCTACTCAGGAGGCTGAGGCAGGAGAATGGCATGAACCTGGGAGGCAGGGCTGGCAGTGAGCCGAGATCACACCACTGTACTCTAGCCTGGGTGACAGAGCGAGACTCCGTCTCAAAAAGAAAAAAGAATTTGAGGTGCTCTCGGCGTTTCATTGCCACTTTAATTTTAATCATCATGGGATTGATTGCTGTCACAGCTACTGCCACGGTAGCTGGAGTTACTTTGCATTCCACAGTACAAACAGCAGACTATGTAAATAATTGGCAGAAAAATTCTACTTTGCTGTGGAATTCCCAAACTAATACAGACCAAAAACTACCTAATCAAATCAGTGATCTCCAACAAACTGTAATGTGGCTAGGAGATCGAGTAGTTAGTTAGTCTAGAATATAGAATGCGGTTACAATGTGATTGGAATACTTCTGATTCTTACATTACTCCTCATCTGTATAATGAAACCGAGCAAGAGTAGGAAAGAGTTAAGAGACATTTAAAGGGTCTTACTGGAAATTTATCTTTGGATATTGCAAAACTGAAGGAACAAGTACTTCAAGTCTCTCAGGCACATCTGATGCTAATTCCAGGAACTAAAGAGCTTGAAGGAGCTGCAGACAGATTAGCAGCTATTAACCCATTAAAACAGATCGAGACACTTGGAGGCTCTGATTTCAACGATGATTGTGCTTTTAATCTGTGTTGTTTGTCTTTGTGTAGTCTGCAGATCTGGATCCCAAATCCTGTGAGAAGTAACCCACCATGACAAAGCAGCCTTTGCCTTTATCGCTTTGCAAAAACAGAAAGGGGGACATGCTAGCAACAGGCCCTAAGCCTGTCATAAACAGGCTTTAAAGAAACTGGCCATAGGCCGGGCGTGGTGGCTCAAGCCTGTAATCCCAGCACTTTGGGAGGCCGAGACGGGCGGATCACGAGGTCAGGAGATCGAGACCATCCTGGCTAACACGGTGAAACCCCGTCTCTACCAAAAAATACAAAAAAACTAGCCGGGCGAGGTGGCGGGCGCCTGTAGTCCCAGCTATTTGGGAGGCTGAGGCAGGAGAATGGCGTGAACCCGGGAGGCGGAGCTTGCAGTGAGCTGAGATCCGGCCACTGCACTCCAGCCTGGGCGACAGAGCGAGACTCCGTCTCAACAAAAAAAAAAAAAAAAAGAAACTGGCCATAAACAGGATTTTTGCAGCAATGAAACATGCTTGTGATGGCTATGACGCACACTGCTACAAGTTGTTGGATTACTGGAGCAGGGCAACGAACACCTGGCCTGCCCGGAGTGGAAAACTGCTCAAGCCACAAACAATAGCATGAGTGGCCTGTGCCTTAACAACACATTTTTGCTGCAGATAATTAGCCAGAGCCTGTTTCTCTACTCCTCATTAAGAATGTTTTGTTTACTGTAAGGAATGCTTTTAGTTAATCTATAATCTATAGAAACAATCCTTATCAATGGTTTGCTGTCAATAACTACATGAGTCAAACTCTGTTTGCAGCTCTCAGCTGTAAAGGCTGTTGGCCCCTGATCCTACTTTTGTCTTGTGTCTGTGTCTTTAATTCCTCTACCGCCAGTAGGTTAGGGTCCCCATGACCGAGCTGGTCTCAGCACTGAGGGAAGGCATAGATGAGTGCAAGCAAACCTGTCAGACTCAGAGAAGATTCCCAACTCCAAGGCCCAACGTTTCTGAAACAAAGGAGACAGAAAAATCCACCAAGAATATCACCTCACCTGAGGAAGAGCCGTCCCTGACTCCTTTGCTTTCCTCTTCCTTCTCTTCTGGGCTTTTTCATCACACAGCATGACTCTTTAGAAGTCAATCCTAAATGTCAAAAATATGCTGTTTAGGGCTTAGAATCACACCCTCTTCCTGTGCCACAACCACACACACAGGTTAGACCTCACCCTGTGGAAAATGTTCTCGCTGTCCGCTGCACCAGAGTTGATGCAGGGACAAGAAACTCCTACAGAAAGAACAACAAGTGAGTTTTTTACTCTTTTCTTCAGAATCTGCTCCCTTCCTAGGGATGCCCACATGCACGCTGCAGCAGTGGGGAGCTGGCCTGGACTAAGCTCCCCTTCAGGGCCAGACCCAGCCCTGACCAAACCCCATGCAGAGCACAGCCCCACTCCCATCTCTATGGATCCCAGACTCATGTAATCACTCAGAAATGGAGGACACAGAGCCTTGGTGCTCAGCGCCAGATACAGAACACAGTGGAATCTGCTTATCCATGAGGGACATGTCCCAAGTCCCCCATTGGATGCCTGGAACTTCAAACAGTACTGAACTCTATTTATTCCACTTAAAAGATGCATGTGATAGCTTCTCATTGGCATATCTAAACTGCCAGTGTCAGCCAGGCATGGTGGCTCATGCCTGTAATCCCAACAGTTTGGGAGGCTGAGGCAGGTGGATCACCTGAGGTCAGGAGTTCAAGACCACCCTGGCCAACATGGTGAAACCTCATCTCTACTAAAAATACAAAAATTAGCTGGGCATGGTGGCACATACCTATAATCCCAGCTTCTTGGCAGGCTGAGGCAAGAGAAATGCTTGAAACTGGGAGGTGGAGGTTGTGGTGAGCTGGGATTACACCATTGCACTCCATCCTGGGCAACAAGAGTGAAACTCTGTCTCCAAAAAAAAAAAAGAAAAGAAAAAGAAAAAAAAAAATCAGGGTATCCCAAAGCCCCTTCTTTTGATTAATTTGCTAGGAGGATTCTTCCATCGGGCTATTCATCTGTATCTTTTGCAATATTCTTCATAGCAAATGGATAAAACTAAACAAATGCTTCCTTGAGTTCTGTGAACCAGGCTAACAAATTAATAAAATCTGAGCAAAGGGTCAAGGGAATCCTCAATTTTTAGATGTTTGGTTGAAGTTCAGGTCCCAACCTGGAACTTACAACCAGCACATGAAATAGGGGCAGGCTTGTGGAACTGAGCCCCCAACCTGTGGGATCTGATGCTAACTCCATGTAGACAGTGTCAACTTGAGTGAAATTACAGATCCCCCAGGCGGTGTCTGACAAATTGCTTATTGGTGGGAAGAAATCCCCACACATTTTGTTCATCAGATATGAAGCATTCTGTGTTAAGTGTTCATTATTGTGTTGATTGCAAGAGTAGGAAGAACACTGGTTTTCCTGCTATCTTATACATTCGCCCACACCATACCCCATCCCAGGAAAAGGAAAGTGGGTGACCCACACCTGAATGACTCAAGTCACTGACCTGTGCCTGAATAGGGAATGTGAGTGGAAGCTAAAATCTGATGCCAAGAATTATAAAATGCACCAGCCTCACAGACAGGAGTTTTGCACATCTCATCTTCATCTGTATTTTTAAAGCACATTTCATATAATCAGATTAATCAATGTCACAACTTCATCATAATAGCCAATCAACTCACCGTTCATCTGCACCCAGGGTTCCCTCTATTCTCACTACTGTGTTTCCCTCCCTCATTCTGTACGCATCTATCATTCTCACCTTCTTTCTCTAGCTTTTTTTCCCCCTCTTTACTTTTCCCCTAAGATTCTGCTCACTTTGAGCCTCTCTCTTCTCCTAATGTTTCTCCCCTTATTCCTTCTCTTCCTTCTCTTCCACCTGTTCTGCTCCATTCTGGCAACTTGTTCCACACCTTTTCCAAACTTTCTGCTCAATCTTTGATCATCCCAATCTCCACCTATTTCTGCCTCTTACTTTTTGTTGTTGTTGCTGTTGTTGTTGTTTTCTGAGACGGAGTTTTGCTCTTGTCGCCCAGGCTGGAGTTCAATGGCACGATCTCAGCTCACTGCAACCTCCGCCTCCGGGGTTCAAGCGATAGTCCTGCCTCAGCCTCCTGAGTAGCTAGGATTACAGGCACGTGCCACGATGCCCGGCTAATTTTTGTATTTTTATAAGAGACGGGGTTTCATCCTGTTGACCAGGCTGGTCTCAAACTCCTGGCCTCAGGTGATCCACCCACTTCGGCCTCCCAAACTGCTGGGATTACAGGCATGAGCCACCGTGCCCGGTCCTGCCTCTTTCCCTGTCTCTGTTCCCCCTCTGCTTTCCCTGTTAAACCCCTTCTTTCCTGTTGCACCCCTTGTCCCCACTCTCTGGCACCCTGAGATCCCAGCTCTCCCCCTGCTGTGGTTCTCCCTCTGCTCTCCTTGTCACCAGCTGACCCCTCTTGCTGTCCCAGCACTACGCTGCTCTGTCTGCCCTGGCTCCAAATCCCTCCTCCTCTCCCCCACTCTCAAACTGAGGAACTTCCCACTTTGCTGCCCCTCTCACTATCTTGCAGTCCTTCATCTCTCCGGAGACGGCACTTTTCTCTGCATTTCTTCAGTTGCTTTTCTCCCCCTACTACTTTCTCGGCTTCATTCGCTGTCTCTGCAAATGCCCCATCCACTTTCTACTTTGCCATCTGCTTAGGGCTCTCCCTCAATCTTCCCTTCTCCTTCAAGATGTTTCTTTCTTCTCCCTCGCTCTCCAGATCTCTCTTTCTGCACACATGCACATGGAAGGAATTGGGATCAGATGCCCACATGCAGAAGAACACCTTTTCAGTGGGGTGTTATTTAGACTGCAAGAACACTGGATGCCAAAAGACAGAATAAGTCACCTCCCCACACCCAGGGTCAGGAGAAGCGGTGGCTGGGAAGAGGAGGCCTGGGAAGTAGCGGGGCCCCGGATCAAGGAGGGTCTGGATCAAGAGAGGGGTGGCGTCTGCAGAATCCCAGGACTCGGCAGAAGACGCGGCTTCTCCTGGACTGAGATTGGAGCGCTGCGCTCCAGGGTCAACAAAGGCGAGGCTTGGGGGACCTGATAGACCGGAATCCACCTAGCGGGGGAGGACTTTACGCGGTGCGGGGCGGATGTAGGCATCACAGAAGAATTTGAAGCAGGAAAACTCCTCGATAGGAGGTGACTACATGGCCCTGTGGCAGAAAGACGGGGGACCGGACCCGCCGCCGAGCGATTTAAACACACAGGGAAGCGACCGCGGGACTCTCACAGAGACGCCTGAATTTGGTCGGGGTAGAGGGAGCGGTGCCAGGATTTCAAGGTCTGTGTGGCCTCTCAGATCCCGGGTACAGAAGCGCGGGGGAGCTGGGAAGCTCAGATTTTAATTTACACAAAGGGAAACTCACGCGCCGCGGCGTGACCTTCTCTCCACGCGATCCGCTTCCGGGTTTGTGGGAAACTGCGCGCGCAGCGGAGAGGTCGCAGCAGGGCGGCCTGGCCGGGGCGGGGTGGGGCGGGGTGGGGCGGGGCTTGCGCTTCCCTCCGCCTCGCTTCCAGCGCCTGTTTTCCGGGTTTTGCAGGAGACCTGCCAAGGAGGCTGAAGCAACTCAGCTGTCTCCGCACTGTACTCTTGCCGGGACAGAGCAAAGTCGGCTGATGATTAGATCCAGGAAAATTCCTGCTATTAAAGTTAACCTTAAGCCGGCTGTGGGGTGGGGCACCTGTACCAGCTACCCCGAAGACTGAGGCAGGAGGATCGCTTGAGCCCAGGAGTTCGAGTTTACACTGAGTTATAATGGCCACTGCGCTCCAGCTTGGGCGACAGAGACTCAGTCTCTAAAATACATACATGAAAAACTAATTTTAGCAATTTAATTAAAAAGCCCTGGGATTGTCTGTGAAAGCTGTGGGGAAAAGAAAGAGAGATCAGATTGTTACTGTGTCTATGTAGAAAAGGAAGATATGAGAAACTCCATTTTGATCTGTACTAAGAAAAATTGTTTCTGGGCCGGGCGCGGTGGCTCAAGCCTGTAATCCCAGCACTTTGGGAGGCCGAGACCATCCTGGCTAACACGGTGAAACCCCGTCTCTACTAAAAACTACAAAAAACTAGCTGGGCGAGGTGGCGGGCGCCTGTAGTCCCAGCTACTCGGGAGGCTGAGGCAGGAGAATGGCGTGAACCCGGGAGGCGGAGCTTGCAGTGAGCTGAGATCCGGCCACTGCACTCCAGCCTGGGCGACAGAGCGAGACTCCGTCTCAAAAAAAAAAAAAAAGAAAAAAGAAAAATTGTTTCTGTTTTACTGCTAACCTGTAGATGCTGTTAACCTGTAACTTTAGCCCCAACCCTGTGCTCACAGAAACATGTGCTGTAATGAATCAAAGTTTAATGGATTTAGGGCTATGCAGGATGTGCCTTGTTAACAATATGTTTGCAGGCAGTATGCTTGGTAAAAGTCATCACTATTCTCCATTCTCGATTAACCAGGGACACAATGCACTGCAGAAAGCCGCAGGGACCTCTGCCCAAGAAAGCCTGGGTATTGTCCAAAGTTTCCCCCCATGGAGACAGCCTGAGATATGGCCTCATGGGAAAGGAAAGACCTTACATCCCCCAGCCCCACACCCATAAAGGATCTGTGCCTACACTGAGATGTTTGGGTAAAGAGAAACATAAATCTAGCCTATGTGCACATCCGGGCACAGCACCTTTCCTTGAACTTATTCATGATACAGAGTTCTTTGCTCACATGTTTCCCTGCTGACCTTCTCCCCACCTGTTGCCCTGCTACACTCCCCTCACTAAGATAGTAAAAATAATGATCAATAAATACTGAGGGAACTCAGTACAGTACTGGCACCAGTGCAGGTCCTCCCTATGCTGAGCGCCGGTCCCCTGGGCCCACTGTTCTTTCTTTTTTTTTTTTTTTTTTTTTTTTTTTTTGAGACGGAGTCTCGCTCTGTCGCCCAGGCTGGAGTGCAGTGGCCGGATCTCAGCTCACTGCAAGCTCCGCCTCCCGGGTTCACGCCATTCTCCGGCCTCAGCCTCCCGAGTAGCTGGGACTACAGGCGCCCGCCACCTCGCCCGGCTATTTTTTGTATTTCTTAGTAGAGACGGGGTTTCACCGTGTTAGCCAGGATGGTCTCGATCTCCTGACCTCGTGATCCGCCCATCTCGGCCTCCCAAAGTGCTGGGATTACAGGCTTGAGCCACCGCGCCCGGCCCACTGTTCTTTCTTTATACTTTGTCTCTGTGTCTTATTTATTTTCTCAGTCTCTCATCCCACCTGAGGAGAAATACTCACAGGTGTGGAGGGGCTGGCCCCCTTCAAAAACCAGGCAAGTGAATACGTGAACTGCAAAGCCCTGTCTGGGTGGAATGTGCAATTTCATGCTGACGGCTCACAAAGCAGAATAGAAATCCTCTCCTTTTCTGGCCGGGCGCGGTGGCTCAAGCCTGTAATCCCAGCACTTTGGGAGGCCGAGACGGGCGGATCACGAGGTCAGGAGATCGAGACCATCCTGGCTAACCCCGTGAAACCCCGTCTCTACTAAAAAATACAAAAAACTAGCCGGGCGAGGTGGCGGGCGCCTGCAGTCCCAGCTACTCGGGAGGCTGAGGCAGGAGAATGGCGTAAACCCGGGAGGCGGAGCTTGCAGTGAGCTGAGATCCGGCCACTGCACTCCAGCCTGGGCGACAGAGCGAGACTCTGTCTCAAAAAAAAAAAAAGAAATCCTCTCCTTTTCTATTCCCTGTTCTTATGGGAGGGACAGAGGTAACCCTGTGCTCAGCTCCAGAGAGTTTCCGAGGACAGCACCTGGGGCATGGAGGGCTAAGGCCAGTGAGAATTCAGGTCACCAATTGTTGCTTTTAAAAAAGCGTTAACTGACCGGGCGAGGTGGCTCACACCTGTAATCCCAGCACTTTGGGAGGCCAAGGCAGGTGGATCACTTGAGGTCAGGAGTTCGAGACCAGCCTGGCCATGATGGTGAAACCCTGTCTCTACTAAAAATACAAAAATTAGCCGGGCGTGGTGGCGCATGCGTGTAATCCCAGCTACTTGAGGTGGAGGCAGGAGACTCGCTTGAGCCCCGGAGGCAGAGGTTGCAGTGAGCCAAGATCCTGCCACTGCACTCCAGCCTGGGTGACAGAGCGAGAGATTTAAAAAAAAAAAAAAAACAAAAAAAACTTAAAAATAGATGTAAATTACATAGTTCTTATTTACATTTGTTATTGTATGTTATTCTATTCCAATTTGAGATGAATGAACCTCAAATCCCTTTCAGATAAACTTAGTTGACATTGTAATATGCTTACATCAATAATTTCTAAGTATACTGTAATTTCAAATTCACTTTATATGCATTCTGAAAGTAACTAGAAAATGTACTTTTAACAATTGTGATCCTTTTTTAGGTGTTTTCTTTTCTTAATATTCTCTCATGTGGGAATAACAAAGCCTGTAGAGAGTCTTCAGAAGACTACTGGATTGATTTTCACCAAGGAACAATTTTGCAATAATGCTAAGATTATTTGGTGAGCAAGTTATTCTTTTTCATGTGAATGTAGAAGAAAGTAAAACTAAATTATCAAAATTTAAACAGCCTCGTGTCTACTGGCAATAATTTTATGGCAATATTTGTGAATTCACATGTACTAATAAATACGCTTTTCTCTCACATCCCTATTATTGGAAGGTTGCATTCATCTTGAAGTGCTAATTAATTGAAATATGATCCTGTTGGCCAGGCAAGGGTATATAATCCTAGCACTTTGGGAGGTTGAGTCGGTGGATCCCTTGAGGTCAGGAATTCGAGACCAGCCTGGTCAACATGGTGAAGCCTCATCTCTACTAAACATGCAAAAATTAGCTGGGCATGGTTGTGCATGCCTGTAATCCCAGCTACGCGGGAGACTGAGGCAGGAGAATCACTGGAACCCGGGAGGCGGAGGTTGCAGTAACCCAAGATCAGGTCACTGCACTCCAGCCTGGGTGACAGTGTGAGACTCCATCTATCCTTCTAAGAAAAACAAAACAAAACCCAAATATGATCCTGTTAGGATATAAAATTAGCATAAAATTTTCAAGAGACCAACATGGATACAGTTTTTTCTCTAATAAGTAAAAATGGATATTTCCTCAGTCAGAGATCTTAACATATGCTTACCCTGTAACATCATTATAACACAGATGCAAATCATTGAGGATTCAAAATATTTTACTAAAGTAGGAACTATTTTCAACTGTTGAGTATATTTTATAGCCTATGCCACACACAAATACAAAAGAATGAACAGATCCCAACACAGATGGCATAATGAAAATATTTACGTCTCTCAAAACACAAATTCATACTTTAGTTGGGAGAGATTGTATTCAAAAGGATTATTACAGTAGGAAGGATACTCCAACCACAAGCTCTCCACATGACCAAGAGCCACAAAGAAAAGTTTTTTTTTTTTTGAGACGGAGTCTCACTCTGTCGCCCGGGCTGGAGTGCAGTGGCACGATCTCAGCTCACTGCAAGCTCCACCTCGTGATCCGCCCGTCTCGGCCTCCCAAAGTGCTGGGATTACAGGCTTGAGCCACCGCGCCCGGCCGAAAAGTTTTTCTTTTCTTTTATGTGGAGCAGGGAGCAAGGCTAGAAAGGACCAGGTATGGGGCAGTGCATGACCACCTGGCAGTGAGGACAAACAATCCAGTAATCCTCGATAAGTCAAAGAATGCGAATTTGGAAGATCTCTGTCTGGCTTTTACTTTTGTAAACAAGGTGGGGATCATTAGACTTAATGAAGTGCTATGAGGAAGAGTAATTCTTCATTGCTGGTTCTTTCCAGCAAGCTGTTCCTAGGAAAACAAAGGTGAGACAGGGAGGAAGGGGCGGGTGGGAGGGTGCTCTGAGCCACCGCGCCCAGCCTATTTTTTTTTTCTTTTTCTTTTTCTTTTTCTTTTTTTTTTGAGACAGGGTCTCGCTCTGTCACCTAGACTGGAGTGCAGGGCTCACTGCAGCCTTGACTTCCCCGGGTGCAGGTGATCCTCCTACGTCAGCCTCCAGAGTAGCTAGGATCACGGGTGTATGCCAGCATGCTCTGGTAATTTAAAAAAACAAAATAAAACAAAAAACTTTGTAGAGATGGGGCCTACCTCTGTTGCTCAGGGTGGTCTTGAACTCCTGGGCTCAAGCAAGCTTCCTTCTTCAGCCTCCCAAAATGCTGGGATCACAGGCGTGGGCCATGGCACCCGGCCACCCTTTGCTATTTTCTAGGAATTTAGGAGTGGAGTCAGTTTCAACATTGTCACCACATATTCTAACATGAAAAATTGAAAACAAGGCCGGGCGCGGTGGCTCAAGCCTGTAATCCCAGCACTTTGGGAGGCCGAGACGGGCGGATCACGAGGTCAGGAGATCGAGACCATCCTGGCTAACACGGTGAAACCCCGTCTCTATTAAGAAATACAAAAAACTAGCCGGGCGAGGTGGCGGGCGCCTGTAG
>NC_037687.1:29154291-29154501 GCF_003255815.1 Theropithecus gelada | reverse complement strand
GTAATCCCAGCACTTTGGGAGGCCGAGGCGGGCGGATCACGAGGTCAGGAGATCAAGACCATCCTGGCTAACACGGTGAAACCCCGTCTCTACTAAAAATACAAAAAACTAGCCGGGCGTGGTGGCGGGCGCCTGTAGTCCCAGCTACTCGGAGGCTGAGGCAGGAGAATGGCCTGAACCTGGGAGGCGGAGCTTGCAGTGAGCCGAGAT
>NC_037687.1:29095641-29154191 GCF_003255815.1 Theropithecus gelada | reverse complement strand
AAAAAAAAAAAAAAAAAAAAAAAAAAGAAAATATCTTGATACAAAGAAAAACAGAAACACAATACACTAGAACTTGGAATGTAACAACAACAGTACTGGGAATGATATTATGACACTGTCTGTTTACATTAAAAAACAAACAAACAAATGGGCCAGGCACACTGGCTCGCACTTGTAACCTCAGCAATATGAGAGGCCAAGCAGAAGCCCAGTTCAAGACCAGCTTAAGCAACACAGCAAGACCCCATCTCAACTGAAAATTAAAAAAATTACCTGGGCATAGTGGCACATGCCTGTGATCCCCACTAATGGAGAGGCTGAAGCAGGAGAATTGCTTGAGCTCAGGAGTTCGAGGTTAAGTGAACCACGATCGTGTCATTGAACTTCAGCCTTATTACCAGGCTACCTTTATCAAAACAGAACTCTAGTTCTTCAAACTTATTACCAAGCTACCTTCATCAAAACAGAACTGTAGTGACATGAAGACAGATGTATAAACTAAGGGAGAACAGAGAGGCCAGAAACAAACCCTGAAAAATGTGGTTAAATCGTGTTCCATAAAAATGCCAAAACCACGTGAGGAAAAAGGACAGTCACTTCAACAGACAGTGCTCCGGAAATTGGATATCTACATGCAAAGGAATGAAGCTGAACCCTTACTTTACACCCTATGTACAAATTAACTTAAGAATTGATTTATGGGCCGGGCGCGGTGGCTCAAGCCTGTAATCCCAGCACTTTGGGAGGCCGAGACGGGCGGATCACGAGGTCAGGAGATCGAGACCATCCTGCCGACACGGTGAAACCCCGTCTCTACTAAAAAATACAGAAAACTAGCCGGGCGAGGTGGCGGGCGCCTGTAGTCCCAGCTACTCGGGAGGCTGAGGCAGGAGAATGGCGTGAACCCGGGAGGCGGAGCTTGCAGTGAGCTGAGATCCGGCCACTGCACTCCAGCCTGGGCGGCAGAGCGAGACTCCGTCTCAAAAAAAAAAAAAAAAAAAAAAGAATTGATTTATGACCTAAAATTAAGATTGAAAACTATAAAACTCCTGGAAAAAATAATAGATAAAAAGCTTTATGACAGTGGATTCAACAATGTTTTTTCCTGGCTATAACCTCAATGGAATAAGAAAGAAGGTAAAAATACATAAAATGCACTACAATAAGACAGATAATGATTGTGAATGAAGGAAAACAATTGCCAGAGTGAAAAGGAAACTTACTATTTAACAAAATATTTGCAAATCAAATCTCTAAGACATTAATATCTAAGATATATGTAACTCATACGAATAAAAAGATATTTCATTTAATATTATTGAATAAAAGTAAATGAAAAATTACGAAATAAGGAAAAGAGTGGAATACACATTTCTCCAGAGGTGATATACAAACAACTAACAACCATATGAAAACATGCAAAATATCACTAATCATTAGAAAAATGCAAAGAAAACCCGAATGTTTATTGTTTAAAAAAAACACCAAAAACAAACCAAAAAAAAAAAACCAGTAAATCACAAGTGGCAAAAATGTGCAGAAATGGGAGACTTATATCCTGTTGCTGGAAATGTAAAATGGTGCAAAGAAGTATGGGCCAGGTGCGGTGGCTCACGCCTGTGATCTCAGCACTTGGGGAGGCTGAGGTGGGTGGATCACCTGAGGCCAAGAGTTGGAGACCAGCCTGACCAACATGGTAAAACCCTGTCTCTATTAAAGAAGTACAAAAATTAGATGGGGATGGAGGCACACGCCTGTAATCCCAGCTACTCGGGAGGATGAGGCACAAGAATCACTTGAACCTGGGAGACGGAGGTTGCAGTGAACTGAGATTGTATACCGCACTCCATCCTGGGTGACAGAGTGAGACCCTGTCTCGAAAATTAAAAAATAATAATAAACAAGTATGACATTTTCTCAAATAATCCAAAATCAAATTACCAATATAGGCAACAATTCCTCATCTGGGTATATATACAAAAATTAGCTAGGCGTGGTGGTGCGTGCCTGTAATCCCAGCTACTCAGAAGGCCAAGGCAGGAGAATGGCTTGAGCTTGGGAGGTGGAAGTTGCAGAGAGCCAAGATTGTGCCACTGCACTCCAGCCTGGGTGACAGAGCAAGATTCTGTCTCAAAAACAAACAAACAAACAAACAAAACACCAAAAGGACTGGGTTCAGAAAGCTTCTGGAAAGCTGAACACATGAAGGCTGACAGGAAGGTGAACGAGAACTCATCCAAGTGCTAAAAGGGTGGCACACCCCGACTCCAGGGGACAGAGACCCTTCCAGAACTCACCCTATGTATGTTTCCATCTGAGTGTTAATTTGTGTCTTTTATTTAAAAAAAAAAAGTTTTTTGGCCGGTGCAGTGGCTCATGCCTGTAATCCCAGCACTTTTGAGGGCTGAAGCGGGTGGATCACTTGAGGTTGGGAGTTCGAGACCAGCCTGGCCAACATGGTGAAACCCCATCTCTACTAAAAATATAAAAATTAGCCGGGTGCGGTGGTGGGTGCCTGTAATCCCAATTACTTGGGAGGCTGAGGCACAAGAATCGCTTGAACCCGGTAGGCAGAGGTTGCAGTGAGCTGAGATTGCGCCACTGCACTCCAGTCTCAGCAATAGTCTGAGACTCTCTCAAAAAATATGTAAATACCTTTTGTAATAAACCTGTAAATTTAAATGTTTCTCTGAGCTCTGTGAATGGTTCCAGCCATTCCTGAAGAGGAAGTCATTGAAAATCCAACTTGGGCCGGGCGCGGTGGCTCAAGCCTGTAATCCCAGCACTTTGGGAGGCCGAGACGGGCGGATCACGAGGTCAGGAGATCGAGACCATCCTGGCTAACACGGTGAAACCCCGTCTCTATTAAGAAATACAAAAAACTAGCCGGGCGAGGTGGCGGGCGCCTGTAGTCCCAGCTACTCGGGAGGCTGAGGCTGGAGAATGGCGTGAACCCGGGAGGCGGAGCTTGCAGTGAGCTGAGATCCGGCCACTGCACTCTAGCCTGGGCTACAGAGCGAGACTCCGTCTCAAAAAAAAAAAAAAAAAAAAAAAAAAAAAAAAAAAAAAAAAAAAGAAAAATTGAAAACATAATAAACACACGTTATAATTGTCAAATGGAACATGAAAAAGTTTAAACTGATAATAATGTCAGCATACACTTCACCCATACCTCTTTGAATGGTATTGAGGAGCCCTAAGTATTCATGTTGGTTGTCTGGTATCTGTTCCTGTCACATACAAGAGACAACACTAGCTGGGCACAGTGACACAGGCCTGTGATCCCAGCTACTCAGGACTATGAGGCAGGAGAATTGCTTGAGCCCAGAAGTTCGAGCCCAGCCTGGGCAACATAAGGAGACCTCCTTTCAAAAAGAGAGAGCGATATTAGATATGATGAATTGTTGCAAAGTGTGCTTATCAATTTCCATTGTTAGGGTCTGTGTACCTGTTAAATGGAACAAAAACTTAGAATTATATTTAGGCTGGGCATGGTGGCTCACACCTGTAATCCCAGCACTTTGTGAGGCTGAGGCAGGTGGATCACCTGAGGTTTGTAGTTTGACAGCAGCCTGGCCAAAATGGGGAAACCCTGTCTCTACTAAAAATACAAAAATTAGCCTGGCATGGTGGTGCACAACTGTAATCCCAGCTACTTGGGAGGCTAAGGGAGAATTGCTTCAACCCAGAGGCGGAGGTTGCAGTGAGCTGAGATTGTGCCACTGCACTCCAGCCTGGGCAACAGAGTGAGACTCTGTTTCAAAAAAAAAAAAAAAAGGTTTTCACTTTCCTACTAATCATGGGGAAACAGTATATAGAATTATGAATTCTTTGGTCTTACTAGAAGATACAAGCAGTAATTAAAATGTCATGTCTATGTAACATTAAAAAAATTAAATTATCGTGATATTTTCTCTTGTACCATCTGAGCCCTGCTGAAGACAAGAGAAGACGTTTTCTTTATCGGAGAAGTGAGTTGATAAAAATAAACTTTTATTTATTAATTCAAAGAAGAGTCTGTTTTCTGTAACCAGGAAAAAAAAGACTATAATTGAATTTGAATTCAGACTGTGTATGTAGAGAGTACATATAGATGTGGATGAACTAGCCATTACTTTAAAATTATTTTCGTCGGCCGGGCACGGTGGCTCATGCCTGTAATACCAGCACTTTGGGAGGCCAAGGCGAGTGGATCGCCTGAGGTCAGGAGTTGGAGACCAGCCTGGCCAACATGGTGAAACCCTGTCTCTACTAAAAATACACAAATTAGTCAGGTGTTGTGGGCAGTGGCTGTAATCCCAGTTACTTGGGAGGCTGAGGCAGGAGAATCGCCTGGACCCAGGAGGCACAGGTTGTAGTGAGCAGAGATCACACCACTGCACTCCAGCCTGGGCAACAGATTGAGACCCTAAGAAAAAAAAAAAAAAGGCAAACGACAACAACAACAACAACAAAGAAGGCTCACCCTTGTATATGACCCATTATGTACTTGTTTTTTCTTTCTTTTTTTCTGAGACGGAGTTTCGCTCTTGTTTCCCAGATTGGGATGCAATGGTGCGATCTCACTGTAACTTCCACCTTGCGGGTTCGAGCGATCCTCCTGCCTCACCTCCCAAGTACCTGGGATCAAAGGCACCCGCCACCAAGCCTGGTTAATTTTTGTATTTTTGGTAGGGACAAGGTTTCACCATGCTGGCCAGGCCGGTCTCGAACTCCTGAACTCAAGTGATCCACTTGCCTCAGCGTCCCAAAGTGCTGGGGTTATAGGCATGAGCCACCATACCTGGGCAAGAATACATTTTTTCTTGTTTTAAGGCATTCACTCCAGTAGCAAGAGGAAACTAACAAAATAGCTTTATGTAGAATATTCCCAAAAAAAATCTACAAAAGTCTCCAAACTAAAATTTAAAGGTCTCAAGGTACAACATCAACATACAAAAATCTTGTATATTTCTTTTTTTCTTTTTTTTTCTTTGAGACGGAGTCTCGCTCTGTCACCCAGGCTGGAGTGCAGTGGCACGATCTTGGCTCACTGCAAGCTCCACCTCCCGGGTTCATGCCATTCTCCTGCCTCAGCCTCCTGAGTAGCTGGGACTACAGGCACCCGCCACCACGCCCAGCTAACTTTTTTTTAAAGTTTTAGTAGAGACGGGGTTTCACCATGTTAGCCAGGATGGTCTCGATCTCCTGAACTTGTGATCCGCCTGCCTCGGCCTCCCAAAGTGCTGGAATTACAGGCATGAGCCACTGTGCCCGGCCAAAAATCTTGTATATTTGTATCCACTAGCAATTAACACATGGAACCTGAAATTAAAAATACAATACTACATATGATTGCTCAATAGAAAGGTCAATGAAGGCCAGGCATGGTGGCTTAGGCCTGTAATCCCAGCACTTTGGGAGGTCGAAGTGGGTGTATCATTTGAGGTCAGGAGTTCAATACCAGCATGGCCAACATGGTAAAACCCCATCTCTACTAAAAATACAAAAATTAGCCGGGCATGGTGGCATACTCGGGAAGCTGATGCAGGAGAATCGCTTGAACCTGTAAGGTGGAGGCTGTAGTGAGCTGAGATCGCACCACTGCACTCCAGACCAGGCAACAGAGCAAGACTCTGTCTCAAAAAAAAAAAAAAAAAAAAGTAAAAAAAATGTTAATTTAACATTCTCAGGATTTTAAAACTACAAAATGCTGATGAAAGACATCAAAGACACCCAGATAGAGACATATACAGTATCAATTTATTGATAGACTCAACATAGAAAAAATGTGAAATTACCCCAAATTGATATACACGGTTAATATATTTACTATCAAGGCACTTTGTAGATACTGACAAGATTATCCAAACAATTATGTAGAAAGGCAAAAAACCTGGAATAGCTCAAACATCTGAAAAAAAAGATAGAGGAGCACGCTCCCAGGAGGCGAAGGTTGCAGTGGGCTGAGATCGCGCCATTGCACTCAAGCTTGGGCAACAAGAGTGAAACTCCATCTCAAAAAAATAAATAAATATTAAAATAAATAAATAAAGGGTTGAAATCACTTCACGTTATTTCAAGTCCTCTAACATAATGAAAGCATTTTTCCTTTTTCATATTTACAATAAAACGTTTATACCTGCCATTGTCTTGTGCATACTCTTGTCACAAAATATTGTCTCCAAACAACAGTCTCATTTTTGTGTCCCCTAAAGTTTTACTACAGTGACACTGGGAAAAAATGTATTAAGCACACCATCTGGCCAGGCGCAGTGGCTCATGCCTGTAATCCCAGCACTTTGGGAGGCCGAGGTAGGCGGGTCACCTGAGGTCAGGAGTTCAAGACCATGCCTGGCCAACATGGTGAACCCCATCTCTATTAAAAATACAAAAATTAGCCAGGTGTGGTGATGTTGCACATCTGTAATCCCAGCTTTTCGGGAGGCTGAGGCAGGAGAATCACTTGAGCCCGGGAGGTGGAGGCTGCAGTGAGCCAAGATCACGCCACTGCACTCCAGCCTGGGCGACAGAGCAAGACTCTGTCTCAAAGAAAAAAATACAAGCATAGCATCTGGATGCAATGTATAGAAAAAGAAAAAAGTAAAAAAAAAAAAGTGTGTGTATATATATAGATATATACACATAAAGACAAAATATAATTTTATTAGAGTTGAAAATGAACCATAGAATATATTGCTTAATGCTATAATGGGAAAATGACATTTCCATAGTTTTTAGAAAATGCCCTTCTAGTAATATATTTATAATAAATATATTTTTAAAAATAATATTATATAATACATTATATTATAAACCCTTCCACACAATAATTTTCATTGTCTACTGTAAAAAGTAACTTAGGCAATTTTACTACAAAATATTTCACAAGCGTTTTCAACACTCATATTGTGCAATGAGACTTGCATCTGTAGCTATAAAAGGAACATAAGATATTATCATGAAGAAAATTGGGGTCTTTCCTAACCAAGATGGCAGGAGTTCCAGAGGAAACATTCGGTGTTGTATTAGAGTTCACTGCATTTTGTGATGTCTGAACACTAACGCCTTTTACACCTCTGCACTCCCTCTTCCTATTCTGCCCATCTGGCCAACTGAAAAATCCTCAGTGCCCACTCCTTTGGCACCAGCTGGAAGTTCAAACCACAAGTGGGCACCCCTGCCCCAACCATATCCCTTAACAATCATCATACCCCAAGCCAGTCACCTGTGCCGATTCCCTAAAGTCATTTTTGAACCAGCTGGGGAAGTCTACCCTGCTCTCCCCAGAAAGCCTCATTATGGGTAAACATTTTCAGATCACGTTACTGAATGGCATCGTCATTCTCAATATCCGAACCAAACTTCAGGTGGATGTCAAAGCAGCTCCAGAAGAGTGATCAAAAGTTCAAATTACCAAAAATGTTATGAGGGTGAAAATATGAAGTTTCTAGTTAATATACCAAAGGAAAACAAAATTCCCATTCTGTGTGTTCATCCTTAAGAGAACATTTCTGAACATTAATATTTTCAAATTATGTCACTGAGCACTACAAGGTCAATAGCAAGATTGTTACAATATTTTCATTCTGAAGTCCACACTTTGTCCTACTTTCCATATTACTGTATTTTTGCTTCCTGAAAATGAAGGTGCCTGCCATGGGTCTTATTTGGCACACAAGCAAAAGGCACATAGAAACATAATACATCAATGATGAACATAGAGGGTATATGATGATGAAGTTGTGCTGTTATGTGATTTTCACTTTACCCGCATAAGCATTTTAGGGCAGAGTAGAGAGGTAAGCCAAATGCGGTGGCTCACACCTATAATCCCAGCACTTTGGGAGGCTGAGGTGAGCAGATCACCTGAGGTCGGGAGTTCGAGACCAGCCTCATCGACATGGAGACACCTTGTCTCTACTAAAAATACAAAATTAGCCGGGCATGGTGGCATATGCCTGTAATCCCAGCTACTTGGGAGGCTGACATAGGAGAATCGCTGGAACCTGGAAGGCGGAAGTTGCAGTGAGCCGATATCACACCATTGAACTCCAGCCGGGGCAACAAGAGCGAAACTCCGTCACAAAACAAAAAACAAAAAACAGAAACAAAAACAAAGAGTAGAGAGAATAACTTAAGTACTATTACCCAAAATTATCCTTACCCAAGTATATATACCCAAAAGTGTATGTCATTTCATTTCACACACAAAATTATTGTGGATGCTTCAACCTTAAAAATCCTGGTCAGGCATGGTGGCTCACGCCTATAATCTTAGCACTTTGGGAGCCCAAGGCGGCTGGATCACCTGAGATCAGGAGTTCGAGACCAGCCTGGCCAACATGGTGAAACCCCGACTCTACTAAAAATACAAAAAATTTGCCAGGTGTGGTGGTGTATGCCTGTAATCCCAGCTACTTGGGAGGCATAGACAGGAGAATCGCTTGAACCCGGGAGGCAGAGGTTGCAGTGAGCCAAGATCGTGCCACTGCACTCCAGCCTGAGCAACAGAGCAAAACTTCATCTCAAAAAAAAAAAAAAAGGAATACTATGCAGCCATAAAAAGGATGAGTTCATGTTCTTTGCAGGGACATAGATGCAGCTGGAAACCATCATTCTCAGCAAACTATCACAGTGACAGAAAACCAAACACCCCATGTTCTCACTCATAGGTGGCAACTGAACAATGAGAACACCTGGACACAGGGCGGGAAACATCACACACCAGGGCCTGTCGGGAGGTGGGGGCTGGGGGAGGGATAGCATTAGGAGAAATACCTAATGTAAATGACGAGTTGATAGGTGTGGCAAACCAACATGGCACATGTATACCTAGGTAATAAACCTGCATGTTGTGCACATGTACCCTAGAATTTTAAGTATAATAAAAAAAAAAAAACAAAAATAAAATGCTAATGGTGCCTCATTATTGTCTGCTATAAAGTATCCTCTTGAGATAAACAATATGGTAGAAAGAAGGTGAATCATTCACACTTTGGAAAATTTCAACTTTATTGTTCCAAACATGAGAACTATGGACATTCTAAATCAAACAGAAGCAAATTATGCCAGCAGTTAAACATGAATCCTACTCAAGAACATGTTCCATTGGTAGTTTCGATTAAACTCTCTACCCTGATGTAACTGTTCTCTCTTCCATTTCAAAAATAAGAGTACTTTTTAATCAGTCTTTGCTAAACAGGAGCTATTGCTATTCAATGGAGAAGGTGGCCACCACTTCCCCTGCATTGTCTCTACGTAATCAGTCCCTAATGACTTGACTCTCTTCCCATAAAAATCCCTGTGTCCTAAAGTCATGGCATGCTGTATTTCATGGTCACTTGTAGAGCACAGCAGCACTGTGCCCGTCAGGAAAATAGTGTGCTAACTGCAATAAGCATGATGACTACCATCACGGTTTTGTTATTCTCTGTCCATCTCCATGGCCTCTAAATCAGACAATCTTTAATTTCAAAAAGGAAGAGTCCTTATTCTTCCAGGAAATTGGATAGAAACGCTCCTCAGCTAATGAAGTCAGCCCTGTCATCTGACTGATTCTTTCCCAGAGACCACAGTGAAAGGCCTGTAGGGAAGGCACATGAAGAGATTTCAAAGTTCAGGTTGAAGTCATAAAAACTAGCCTTTTTTTTTTGCTTTCTTTTGAGACAGGGACTCACTCTGTCACCCAAGCTGGAGTACAAATGGCAAGATCAGAGCTCACTGCTCAAACTCTCAAACTCCTGGGCTTAAGCAATCCTCTTGCTTCGGCCACTCGAGTAGCTGGAACTACAGACACATGCCAAGGGCTTGGGTTTTTTATTTTGTAGAGATAGGCCTTGCTATGTAGCCCATGCTGATCTTGATCTCATGGCATCAAGTGACCCTCCTGTCTTGGTTTTCTATTGTGCTGAGATTATAGGCATGAACCACTGCACCTGGCCTTTCAAATCCAAATAATTACATTTTTTTTTTTTTTTTTTTTTTTTTTTTTGAGACGGAGTCTCGCTCTGTAGCCCAGGCTGGAGTGCAGTGGCCGGATCTCAGCTCACTGCAAGCTCCGCCTCCCGGGTTCATGCCATTCTCCGGCCTCAGCCTCCCGAGTAGCTGGGACTACAGGCGCCCGCCATCTCGCCCGGCTATTTTTTGTATTTCTTAGTAGAGACGGGGTTTCACTGTGTTCGCCAGGATGGTCTCGATCTCCTGACCTCGTGATCCGCCCATCTCGGCCTCCCAAAGTGCTGGGATTACAGGCTTGACAAATAATTACATTTTTAATAACCCGAATATAACAGACCATTTCCACGTGTCCTTGCACCCTTTATACACATCATATCATCAGGTTCAACAGATTTTGACTTGTTAGCCTTGGCACACACCATCCATTTGTGTGGTTTCACCAAAGACGAATGTTTTGATGTCTACTGATTTGGTAGGTGTCAATACAGCCTGTGCCATAGATAGTATATTTAAATGATTTCTTTCTAGTATGGACTCTTGGATGTTGATTAATGCTAGAACTCATGATAGAGTTTGCCAAACTCAGTTTGTAAGGACTCTCTCATGAATGCTTCTCTGATGCTGTACAAGCCATGAGCTGTGCCTAAAGACCTTACCGCACACACGGCATTTGTAAGGTTTCTCTCCAGTATGGATTCTCTGATGATTTGCAAGGTGTGAATTCTGAGTGAAGACTTTGCCACACTCATTACATTTGTAAGGTTTCTCTCCAGTGTGAATTTTCTGATGTCGTGCAAGGTGTGAAACTTGAGTGAAGACTTTGCCACATTCATGACATTTGTAAGGTTTCTCTCCATTATGATTTCTCTGATGAACTGTTAGGGAGAACTTGTGCCTAAAAGCCTTGTCACATTCTTTACATTTGTAAGGTTTCTCTCCAGTGTGGATTAACAGATGGGTGGTGAGGCTTGAATGCCCACTAAATTCTTTGCCACATTTATTACATTTGTAAAGTTTCTCTCCTGTATGAATTCTCCAATGTTGTGCTAGGTATGAACTGCTACTATAAACCTTGCCACATTCGTTACATTTATGAGGTTTCTCTCCAGTATGAATTTTCTGGTGTCGTACAAGGTATGTAATACGACTGAAGACCTTGCCACACTCATTACATTTGTAAGGACTCTCTCCAGTATGCAGTTTCTCATGTCGTGCAAGGTATGCAATTCGATTGAAGAGCTTGCCACATTCTTTACATTTGTAAGGTTTCTCTCCCGGACGAATTTTCCAGTGTTCTGCAAGGCCTGACTTGTACCTGAAGGCTTTACCACATTGATGACATCTGTTAGGTTTATCTGCAGTGTGGATTACTTGATGATTAGGAAGGCTTGAAGACACTCTGAAGACCTTGCCCTGCTCATTACATTCGTAAGGTTTTCTCCTAATGTGTGCTTTCTGTTCTTGTGACAGCAATGGAAAATCAACAAAATCATTCCTGTGTTTATAAAAAATGTGGGTTTTGACCCCAGAATAAAATATTTGAAGTGGTGAAACTGAAGAACTGTGGCTGATGAACTTTTCAACTTGATTACATTCATAAATCTTCCCTTCACCTTGAAATATCTCCAGTTCTGGCAGAGGTAACTGAAAGGTTAATCCAAGTTGATTTGTAATAGGCTTGTTTCCTGCTTTGCTTCTCATTGCACAGCACCTCCCTAGGAAAGCAAGTAAAGAGTGTAATTGGAACCCATGGTTCTGGTATGTTTAGACCCTGACGGAGGGACTGGAATCTGCCTCATCTGACTTAGACACTAGAAGAAATATCAGCATACTTCGTATTATCACACTGGCAGTGGAGAAAACCCAAAACGTGGGGTGATGCACTGAGCAGTGGGGAATCTGCAGGAGTCAGCTGAGTTTGAGAGGGATTATGAGCAGAAAAATACAACAGAAATTGAAAGCTTCTAAGAAAAAGCAGGATGAGCCTCTCAGGGAAAATAAGACACTTAAGAGCAGCTGCATAGGCCAGGTGCAGTGGCTGTAATCCCAGCACTTTGGAAGGGCGAGGCGGGTGGATCACTTGAGGTCAGGAGTTCGAGACCAGCCTGGCCAACATGGTGAAACCCCATCTCCACCTAAAAATACAAAAATTAGCCAAGTATGGTGGCATGTGCCTGTAATCCCAGCTACTCAGGAAGCTGAGGCAGGAGAACTGCTTGAACCTGGGAGGCAGAGGTTGCGGTGAGCTGAGACTATGCCACTGCACTCCAGCCTGAGTGATAGAATGAGACTACGTTTCCAAAAAATAAAAAGAAAAGCCGGGTGCGGTGGCTCACGCCTGTAATCCCAGCACTTTGGGAGGCCAAGGCAGGTGGATCATGAGGTCAGGAATTCAAGACCAGCCTGACCAACATGGTGAAACCCTGACTCTACTAAATATACAATAAAAAAAAAAAAAAAAAAAAAAAATTAGCCGGGTGTGATGACGGTGTGTGTGCCTGTAATCCTAGCTACTCAGCAGGCTGAGGCAGGAGAAGAATCACCTGAACCCGGGAGGCGGAGGTTGCAGTGAGCCAAGATCATGCCACTGCACACTGCACTCCACCTTGGGCGACAGAGTGAGACTCCATCTCAAAATAAACAAATAAAAGTAAATAAATAAATAAAAATAAAAGGAAAATTAGAAAATATCTTGATATAAAAGAAAATATAAATATAACACAGCAGAACTCATGAAATGCAACAAAAATCGTGCTGGAAGGGATATTGTAATGATGTATGCATACATGAAAAATAAAGAAATGGCTGGGTGGCTCACACCTGTAATCTCAGCACTTTGGGAGGCTGAGGTGGGAGGATCTCTTGAAGCCAGGAGTTGCAGACCAGCCTAGGCAACAAAGTAAGATCCCCTATCTCTAAACAAAATAAATAAAATAAAATACATTCCTGTTTTAATTAGTGAGGCACAGTGTCGTGAACTTGTAGTCCCAACTACTCAGGAGGCTAAAGTGAGATCATCACTGGATCCCAGGATCTATAATCATGCTGCTGCACTCAAGCCTAAGTGACACAGTGAGACCCTATCTCTTAAAAAATAAATAACTAAACTAGAATAAAATAACATATAAAAAAACCTAACTTTATACCTCAAAAAGAAAAACATGAACATGGCTGGGCGCAGCGGCTTACGTCTATAATCCCAGCACTTTGGGAGGCCGAGGCAGGCGGACTGCCTGAACTCAGGATTTCACGACTAGCCTGAGCAACACGATGTAGCCTCATCTCTACTAAAATTCAAAAAATTAGCCAGGCAAGGTGGCGTGCGCCCATAGTCCCAGCTACTTGGGAGGTTGAGGCAGGAGAATTGCTTGAACCTGAGAGGCAGAGGTTGCAGTGAGCTGAGATCATACCACTGCACTTCAGCCTGGGTGACAGAGCAGAACTCCGTCTAAAAAAAAAAGAAAAAGAAAAAAATGAACACAAAGATAGCAGAAAGAAAAAATAAAGGTTATAAAACAAAGAAAACAGCAGAGAAGCACTAGAGAAAGTCAGGAAAGTAAGAGTTCACACTTTGAATAAGACTGACAAATCCTTACCTAGATAAACTAGAAAAAAGAAACATGAAGCATACGACCGAAAAAACTACAATGAGAAAGGTAAAAGAGGACATTACAAACAAGTCTACACAAATAAAAATGGAAGTTAAATGAGACTCAACAATTACATAACAAAAAATATGATAACCAAGAAAAAAATGGATAAATTTGTAGATAGACACCACTTACCAAGACTTAACGATGAAGAAGTAGAAAATCTAAACACACCAGTAACAAATAAGAAGACCGAATCAGTTATCAAATACCTACCAACTAAAACAGCAATGGACCAGATGACTTCAGTGTAAAATTCTATCAAATACTGAAAAAGATTTAACACTAATCCTCCTCAAAACATCCCATAAGCTTGATGAGGAGAACCACTTCTACACTCATTCAGTGAGGCCGGTGTTACCTTGAAAGCAGAGGCAAAGGCCCTAAAGAAAACCGCAGGGCAGGCTGGGCACAGTGGCTCACACCTGTAATCCCAGCACTTAGGGAGGCTGAGGCAGGCAGATCACCTGAAGTCACGAGTTCGAGACCAGCTTGGCCAACATAGTGAAACCCTGTCTCTATTGAAAATATAAAAGTTACCCGGGTATGGTGAGAGGTACCTGTAGTCTCAGCTACTTGGGAGGTTGAGAGAGGAGAATCACTTGAGCCCAGGAGGCGGAGGCTGCAGTGGGCCGAGATCACACCACTGCACTCCAGCTTGGGCCACAGAGTGAGACTCCATCTTAAAACAAAACAAAACAAAACTGCAGAGCAATATTACTGATTAATCTAATGCAAAAATCCTCAACCAAATGGTAGCAAAATAAATTTAGCAGCGCAGTAAAATGGATCACACCTCATGACCAAGCAAAATTTATTTCAGGAATACAAGAAGGATGCAACTTTGGAACATCAGTCCATGTAAAACCCCACAATAACAGAAAAAAGAAAAAGAAATCCATGCAATCATCTCAGCTGATGCAGAAAAACATTTGAAAAACCTCAGCAATCATTATGATAAAAACACTCGCCAGGCATGGCGGCTCATGCCTATGATCCAAATACTTTGGAAGGCCAAGATGGGGGGATCACTTGAGATCAGGAATTCCAGACCGGCCTGGCTAACATAGCGAAACTCCACCTCTACAAAAAACACAAAAATCAGCCAAGCGTGTGGCCTGTGGTCACAGCTATTCAGGCGGTTGAGGTGGGAGGACCATTTGAGCCTGGGAGGTAGAGGTTGCAGTGAGCCGAGATCGAGATCATGACAGCAAGAGACACCCCCTCAAAAGAAAAAGAAAACACCACTCAACACACTAGGAATACAAGGAACCTGCTTACTAGAGGCCATATATAAAAAGCCGAAAGGCAACATACTCAATATTGAAAGAATGAAGGCTTTTCCTTTATAATTAGGGGCGGGGGGAAAAAGCCCGCTGGGATTCTTTCTTTTCTTTTTTTTAATTGAGGGCTTCCGGGATCCAGGTCTTTCTTGACTTTCTGGTCTTACGTCATCTAAGTGCAGGGGTACCCACTTGTGCTTATTCGCTCTCTTTCATTGATTACTGACTGGGCGCACATCCATTATTTCTGTTCAGAATACCTCCCTAGGTATCCAGGGAGGACACGTTCCAGGCTCCTCTGTGTGGTGTTATGATACACACCTACATTGGTTTTTGTCCGCAGTTCCTGGCTCATAACTCCCATAGCCCTTGCTGCAGTCTTTGGTTATGTTGGCTTAGGCCTTCTGTGCAGGCCTTAAGAAAAATAACCTCTCCAACCTTCTCCTCCTCTCCTTTCACCTGCTCTAAGGCAGGACTCTGTAACTTCCCCCCCACCTTTCTGATTGCTGGTCTTACGACCTCCCCAGAGAGGGTCCTGCTGTATACCCTGGGGGAAGGAATGCTGATGTCACAAAGCTTCCATCAAAACCCAAGAGGATTAGGTTCCAAGAGCTTCGGGATGTCGGAACACGTGGCGGTTTCCTAGAGAGTGGCACGCCCAGGGAGGGCATGGAAGTTCCACAGTTCTTCCCCCATACCTGTCCCATATGTCCCTTCATTTGTATCATCTGCAATATCCTTCATAATAAACTGGTAAACGTCAGTGTTTCTGGGAGTTCTGTGAGCTGCTCCAACAAATTAATTGGGCCCAAAGAGGGGATCATGGAAACCTCAACTGGAAGCCAGTTGGTCAGAAGTTCTGGGGACCCAGACTTGCAACTAGTGGGAAGTGGGGCAAGTCTTGGAGACTGAGCCCTAAACCTGTGGGACCTGGCCCTATCTCCAGGTAGTGTCGGAAGTGAGTTGGAGGACACCCAGCTGCTGTCTGCTGCTTGGTGTATGGGGAAAAACCCCCACACCTTTGGTCAGAGAAGCCTTCTTCTGTGTTGGTAATTGCGGTGGTGTGAGAGCAGAGGAAAAACATGGTTTGCGAGTTTTGTGCTAAAAAACCCTAAGATATCAAAATGTGTGATGCTCAAGTCCCTTACTATTGGCCTTCATATCCATGGTTTCTGTATCTGCAGATATAGAAAGCCCAGAAAGACCAGGCCATGGTTAGAAGCATGGAATTGTCAGCACCAACCACCATCCTCCAGGAAGGGTACAGGGGCTGGAGATTGAGTTAATATCAATCATGTCTATGTAATGAAGCCTCCATAAAAATTCCTGAGAGCTTTCAAATGCTGAACACATGCGGTGGGACTGGAGGGTGGCACAGCCAGTGAATCTCCCCACGTGCCTACCCTGTGACTCTCCTCATCTGGCTGTCCATCTGTATCCTTGGAAACATCCTTCATCATGAAGCAATGAACATAACGAAGTGTTTCACTGAGTTTTGTGAGCCACCCTAGCAAAGTAACCAAACAGAAGAAGGGGGTCAAGGGAACCCTGACTTGTGGCTGGTCAGGTGGAAAGGTGACTACCCACTACTGGCAACTGGTGGCTTAGGTGGGGGACAGGCTTGGGAACTCAACCCTAAGCCTGTGGGATGCAACTCTAACTCAGGTAGACAGTGTCACGAATGAATTGCAGGAAACCCCAAAACTGGTTTTTGGTGGGCAGAAATCTCCACACATTTTGGTGACCAGAAATGAAGCATTCTGTGCCAAGCAGCATGTGAGAGTAAAAAAATCACTGACTTTTTCCCACCTCAAACAGACCTGAACAGGCAAAGTGGGCTTGAAACAGCTCTATGCAGTTTCCAGGCCCCAGAAGCAAAAGACAACAACCTATGTTTTCCCTTCTCCCCATCAGGTCTTCCCAGTACAGGAAATGGGCGGATCATGAATAGGTCAAGGAGGCAGGTCTATGCAGACCTCAGCTCTGATGTATAAGGACAGAGAACTGAGCAACAGATAAAATCCCATACAGAAAGAGACCACAGGGGAAAGAAACTCCTTTGAAATGGCACTCCTTTTGCCCCTCAGAATCAAGGAACTAAAGAGTTGACACAAGCCACATGACAGGATACTGTCCATCATGATAAAAGGCTTTGATTTGGCTTCTGTTTGGGCTGCAGTAACACTGGAGGGCAAAAACATAAAACTATTACACATCTAAATGAAAGGGTGGGCTGGGCGCAGTGGCTGACGCCATAATCCCAGCACTTTGGGATGCCGAGGTGGGCAGGTCATGAGGTAAAGAGACTGAGACCATCCTGGCTAACAAGGTGAAATCCCGTCTCTACTAAAAATACAAAAATTAGCTGGGCATGCTACTCGGGAGGCTGAGGCAGGGGAATCACTTGAATCCAGGAGGCAGAGGTTGCAGTGAGCTGAGATCGCACCACTGCACCCCAGCCCGGAGACAGAGCGAGACTCTCTTTCTGAATAAATAAATAAGCAAATAAATAAATAAAGGACATGGTGACAGATGCGGGTAAAGAAAGATTTCTCGTAAGAACTCACAGGATTTCAACTCCTATTTCTCCACACAGTTCTCCCACTTACAGAGAGTTTCCCAAACACTATTTAATAGTGTGGCTCTGGTAGGCATGGGGCACGTGCCTATAATCACATCACTTTGGGAGGCCAAAGCAGGAGGACTGCTGAAGCCCAGGAGTTCAAGGCTGCAGTGAGCTGTGATGGCCACTGAACTCCAGCGTGGGGGACAGAGACTGTGTCAAAAAAAAAAAGAAAAAAAGTGTGGCTTCCACTCTGTCCATCTGAGCTCTTACCTGTGTTGATATCTTTGATACCTTCCCACCTAACTGGATTTTTTGCTACTTTCATTTCATTCTCCACAGTCCAGGGCTCTGTCCTTTGCTTCATCATGGAGATAATACTCAGATCAGGAAGACATATCCCTGTTTATAAAAGAAAGAATCAAGATGTGCTGTGATGTCTCCAAAATCCAAGCCCTCTGTTTAGGCAGGAGAGACGATATTAAAAATTAATCCTTTGACGCCAGTTACGATCATTAAAAAGTCAGGAAACAACAGATGCTGGAGAGGATGTGGAGAAACAGGAATGCTTTTACACTGTTGGTGGGAGTGTAAATCAGTTCAACCATTGTGGAAGACAACGTGGCGATTCCTCAAGGATCTAGAACCAGAAATACCATTTGACCCAGCAACCCCATTACTGGGTATATACTCAAAGGATTATAAGTCATTCTACTATAAATTTAAAAAAAAAAAACTAATCAAGAATTCAAGAAAAACGTTTCACAAATTCACCCACAGAGTGTCTCCTTCTGAATGCTTAGGGAACCCTGTAATAATTGGATATCGAACTCTCTTCCAAGAACTACAGAATCAAAATCACAGGGGTAGAAAACAGGGAACTGGATATTTTAAAAGTTTGTCATAAGGTTTTACACACACGTAAGCCCAGGTACCAACCCAAAGGTGCATCATGAAGGAGACAGAAGATCTGAAGAAAGGGGGCATTTCAAGTCCAGAAAGTATACGGGAGCTTTTCATTTCTGAGTCAACAGGCTTTCTTTTTTTTTGAGACAGAATCTTGCTCTGTTGCCCAGGCTGGAGTGTAGTGGCATGATCTCAGCTCCCTGCAACCTCTGCCTCCTGGGTTCAAGCAGTTCTCTTGTCTCAGCCTCCCGTGTAGCTGAGATTACAGGCATATGCTGCCATGCCTGGCTAATTTTTGTATTTTTAGTAGAGATGGGGTTTCATCATGTTGGTCAGATTGGTCTCGAACTCCTGACCTCAAGCAATCCACCCACCTCGGCCTCCCAAAGTGCTGGGATTAGAGGCATGAGCCACTGCGCCCAGCCAAGTCAACAGGGTTTCAATCTCAGTCAAGCAATGCAGGGGCTCCCAAGAGGCACACAAGGGAAAATGCAGAGATACTAAGGGCAGACCCCAACTTCTGAGGGGCATTATCCTTACCTAGGGAGACCAGGTTCCTGTAGTTCTCCAACATCACATCCCTGTATAAAGCCTTCTGCACAGGGTCCAGGCATTTCCACTCCTCCTGAGAGAATTCTATGGCCACGTCCCTGAATGTCAAGTGTCCCTAAAATGAAAGATGCATTTGACCAACAGGGTATGGAGAGAGTAATTATGTTCACACAAAACGAGAAGAGGGTTGTAAGGATTGACTCAACTGAAGTGCTGACGTGAACATTCTGACATATCCACATTAAGGTATTTTTGAGCTAGTTATGTGTCTGTGATTGAGTTTTATTATACTTTTCCACAAAAAGTTATGATAGTCTTTTTTTTTTTTTGAGACGGAGTCTCGCTCTGTCACCCAGGCTGGAGTACAGTGGCGCGATCTCCGCTCACTGCAAGCTCCGCCTCCCGGGTTCGCGCCATTCTCCTGCCTCAGCCTCCCGAGTAGCTGGGACTACAGGCGCCGCCACCTCGCCCGGCTAATTTTTTTGTATTTTAAGTAGAGACGGGGTTTCACCGTATTAGCCAGGATGGTCTTGATCTCCTCACCTCGTGATCCGCCCGTCTCAGCCTCCCAAAGTGCTGGGATTACAGGCTTGAGCCACCGCGCCCGGCCATGATAGTCTTTAAAGCAGTGTAGATTTTCCATTTAGTATCTACCTGAGCTAGAATACAAGTGTCTCTGAAGACACCAACTACTTGTATTCTAGCTCAGGTAGATAATGCGTATCAGTTGGTGTGTTGAACATAATACCTAACACTTCTATAGAGATAACTGCGGGTTAATTTTGTGTCTGGGCATTAGAATCAAACCTAAAGAATCAAACTGTTAAGTAACAGATCAGCATCAAAAGTAAACTGACAATTACCTGAGTAAAGTTAAGTTCATGAACAAAAACCTAAATCTGCATAAAAGGTCATTATATATGCATATACACGTATCCTCCTCGTAATACATTACTATTCTTACTGTCATTAACTCATTAATGTGATAGTGTAGAACACATTTTTTTTTTGACAGAGTCTCCAGTCTGTCACCCAGGCTGGAGTGCAGTGGCGCGATCTCCGCTCACTGCAACCTCTGCCTTCCAGATTCAAGTAATTCTCCTGCCTCAGCCTCCCGAGCAGCTAGGATTATAGGCATGCGCCATCATACCTGGCTAATTTTTATATTTTTAGTAGAGACAGGGTTTCACCAAACCCTGGTTGGCCAGGCTGGTCTTGAACTCCTGACCTCATGTGAGCCACCCTTCTCGGCCTCCCAAAACACTGGGATTACAGGCGTGAGCCCCGTGCCCGGCCCAATAGTGTAGAACACTTATAAGGTCATGGAAAGTATTTCAGATGTAATTTCAACTGTTCAAAAATATAAATTTTTTGTTTTTGACATGGAGTTTTGCTCTCGCTGCCCAGGCTCAAGTGCAATGGTGCGATCTCAGTTCACCACAACCTCTGCCTCCCAGGTTCAAGGGATTCTCCTGCCTAGCCTCCCGAGTAGCTAGGATTACAGGTATATGCCACCACACCCAACTAATCTTGTATTTTTAGTAGAGACAGCGTTTCTCCATTGGTCAGGTTGGTCTCAAACTCCCGACCCCAGGTGATATGCCCGCCTCGGCCTCCCAAAGTGCTGGGATTACAGGCGTGAGCCAACACGCATGGCCAAAAGTATTGGCTAACGCCTGTAATCACACCACTTTGGGAGGCCAAGGCGGGCAGATCACGGGGTCAGGAGACCAAGACCATCCTGGCCAACACGGTGAAACCCCATCTCTATTAAAAATATAATAATTAGCTGGGTGTGGCGGCGCATGCCTGTAGTCCCAGCTACTCGGGAGGCTGAGGCAGGAGAATCACTTGAACCCGGGAGGCGGAGGCTGCAGTGAACCGTGATCACGCCACTGCACTCCAGTCTGGGCGACAGAGCGAGACTCTGTTTCAAAAAAATAAAAAATTAAATTAAAATTAAAATAAAAAAATTCATATAAAATGATGTTGTGGCCGGGCGCGGTGGCTCAAGCCTGTAATCCCAGCACTTTGGGAGGCCGAGGCGGGCAGATCACCTGAAGTCAGGAGTTTGAGACCGGCCTGGCCAATATGGTGAAACTCCGTCTCTACTAAAAATGCAAAAATTAGCTAGGCCTGATGGCGGGCGCCTGTAATCCCAGCTACTCGGGAGGCTGAGGTAGGAGAAGTGTTTGAACCCAGGAGATGGAGGTTGCACTGAGCCGAGATCACATCACTGCACTCCAGCCTAGACAAAAGAGTGAGACTCCGTCTCAAAAAAAAAAAAAAAAAAAAGGAGATCATGAAAAAAACATAGAAACTTGAACTCCAGTCACAAATACCTATTTTCAAAAATATAAATATAATCTGTTTTAAAATTTATGTGAGGTCTCACTATATTGCCCAGGGTGGTCTCAAAGTTAAGAGATCCTCCCATCTCAGCCTCCCAAGAAGGTCAAGAAGCTCAAATTACAGGCTTATACTACTACACTAACCCATTGCTTTGTCCATTAAAATTTAGATTATTCTCTACAGTGAGAATTACAAACCATTGCTCAAATTGAAATCAGAGAAGACACAAACGGAAAAATATCCCATGCTCATGGATAAGAAGAATCAATATAATCAAAATGATCATACTGCCCAAAGAATTTACAGACTGAATGCTAATCCTAACGATGTTCTTTGCAGAACTAGAAAAAACTATTTTAAAATTCATATGCAACCAAAAAAGAGCCTGAATAGCCAAGGCAATCCTAAGCAAAAAGAACAAAGCTGGAGGCATCAAGTTATCCAACTTCAAACTATACCACAAGGCTACAGTAACCAAAACAATATGGTACTAGTACAAAAACAGGCACAAAGACCAATGGAACAGAATAGTCAGCTCAGAAATAAGGCCGCACATCTATGACCAACTGATCTTTGACAAAGCTGACAAAAACAAGCAATGGGGAAAAGACTCCCTATTTCATAAACAGTGCTGGATAACCAGCTAGCCACATGCAGAAGATTGAAGCTGGACACCTTCCTTACACGATATACAAAAATCAACTCAAGATGGATTAAAGACTTCAATGTAAAACCCAAAACTATAAAAACCTTGGAAGACAACTCAGATAATACCATCCTGGACACAGGAATGGGCAAAGATTTCACGACAAAGACACCAAAAGCAATTGTAACAAAAACAACAATTGACAAGCGGTATCCAATTAAGAGCTTCTGCACAGCAAAACAAACTATCAACAGAGTGAGCAGACAACCTACAGAATGGGAGAAAATTTTTGCAAACTATGCATCTAACAAAGGTCTACTATCCAGCATCTATAAGGAACTTAAACAAATTTACAAGAGAAAAACAACCCCATTAAAAAAGTGGGCAAAGGGCCAGGTGCAGTGACTCATGCTTATAATCCCAGCACTTTGGGACACCGAGGCAGGTGGATCACCTGAGATCAGAAGTTGCAAGACCAGCCCGGCCACCACGGTGAAACCCCGTCTCTACTAAAAATACAAAAATTAGCTGAGTGTGCTGGCAGGAGCCTGTAATCCCAGCTACTAGGGAGGCTGAGACAGGAGAATCGCTTGAACTCGGGAGACAGAAGTTGCAGTGAGCTGAGATCGCACCATTGCACTCCCTCCTGGGCGATAAGAGCGAAATTCCTTCTCAAACAAACAAACGAAAAAAGTGGGCAAGGGACATGAACAGACACCTATCGAATGAAGACATACATGTAGCCAACAAGCATATGGAAAAAAAGCTCATTATCACTGATCATTAGAGAAATGCAAATCAAAACCACAATGAGATACCATCTCATTAGTCAGAATGGCTATTACTAAAAGTCAAAAAGGGCCAGGCGTGATCATGCCTGTAATTCCAGCACTTTGGGAGGCTGAGGTGGGTGGAGATGGTGAAACCACATCTCCACCAAAAATTCAAAAAATTGCCGGGCATAGTGGTACGCATTTGTGGTCCCAGCTACTCAAGAGGTTGAGGTGGGAGGATCGCTTGAGCCTGGGAGGTAGAGGTTGCAGTGAGCCGAGATTGCACCACTATACGCCAGCTTGGACGACAGAGCGAGATTCCTGTCTTAAAAAAAAAAAAAAAAAAAAAGGCACAAAATCTTCTTGATTTTTTTATTGCACAAGTTACCAGGTACTTGTGCACATTAATACGTGACTTCTGTGGGCAGCTCCTCTAATCCTGGTCCACAGAGAGCTGACAGTGCATCCAGATGTGACCCCTGAACAATCCCTGCTGCCCAACAGCACTGACACCACGGGGCCCTCACCCCGTCCCCATCCATGCCTGGTGTGAGCCCTTCCCAGGCCCATGCCCAGTGCCGCCTCTTCCCAAGTTCATGTCACTGGGTCACGAGGGATGGAATCTAAGTGAGATGAGAGGGACTGAGGGAAGGCATGGGTGAGTGTGAGCAAACCTGTCAGGCAGGACACTCAAGACTCAGAAGATTTTCAACTCCAGTACTCTGCATTTCAGGAAGAAATAAGAAACAGAACAATCAACTGAGAATATCACTTTACCTGAGTAAGTGGCATCCCTGACTCCTTTGCTTTCCTCTTCTGCACTTCTCCTTCACATAACATGACTCTTTAGAAGTCAATCCTGAATGTCAAAAACATGCTGTTTAGGGTTTAGAATGAACATACTTTCTTCCTGTGCCACAACCACACACATAGGGGAGACCTCACCCTGTGGAAATACAGTCCTCTGCTGCCCACTGCAACAGAGTTGATGCTGGGACAACAAACTCCTACAGGAAGAACAAGTGAGTTTTTGGCCCCTTTCTTCAGAACCCGCTCCCCTCCTGGAGAAGCCTGAGCACACACATTGCAGCAGTGGGGAGCTGGGCTGGACTAAGATTCCCTTCAGGGCACAGACCTGGCTCTGACCAAACCCCATGCGGAGCACAGTACCCCTCACCTCTTTGTGAATCAGAGGCTGAGCTCAGCCTTCTGAAATGAGGACATGGCTTCGGTGCTCAATGCTGGATACAGAATACAGTAAAATCCCTTTATCCAAGGGGATACGTTGCAAAACCCTGAATGAATGGAACTTGGAACAGTACTAAACCCTATCTACTCCATGTAAAGGATGCACGTGACAGATGCTCACTGGCATATCCAAATTGCCAACATCAATGCTCATGTGCTTGGGGGCCATGTTAAATAAAATAAGGATTACTTAAACAAAACCACTCAGATACCAAAGATTGGATCTGATAAAAAAGACTGCTATTAAAAACAAAACAAAACAAAACAAAAAATAAGACTATCAACGGATTGATGGGCAGACAGAGTATACAGTGCATGGGGTCTGTATCCAAGGATTCAACCAATTATAGACTTAAATAATTAAAAAAAAAAAAGGAAGCAACATACCAATATAAAACAGCAATAAAAGAAAAATATAAAATAAAAATAATACAAGAAAACCAGCCAGAATAACAAGTATTTACATAGCACTTATATTTAATTAGGTATTACAAGTAATCAGATGGTTTACTGTGGGGAAAAGAAAGTGCAATTAGACCGTTACTGTGTCTACGTAGAAAGAAGTAGACATAAGAGACTCGATTTTGTTCTGTACTAAAAAAATTTTTCTGCCTTGAGATGCTGTTAATCTGTAACCCTAGCCCCGACCCTGTGCTTGCAGAGACATGTGCTGTGTTGACTCAAGGCTTAATGGATTTAGGGCTATGCAGGATGTGCTTTGTTGAACAATTGCTTGAAGGCAGTATGCTTGGTAAAAGTCATCGCCATTCTCTAATCTCAAGTACCCAGGGACACAAACACTGCTCTGTCCAGGAAAGCCAGGTATTGTCCAAGGTTTCTCCCCATGTGATAGTCTGAAATGTGGCCTCGTGGGAAGGGAAAGACCTGACCGTCCCCCAGCCTGACACCCGTAAAGGGTCTGTGCTGAGGAGGATGAGTGAAAGAGGAAGGTCTCTTTGCAGTTGAGATAAGAGGAAGGCATCTGTTTCCTGCTCATCCCTGGGCAATGGAATGTCTCAGTGTATGTTCTATTTACTGAGATAGGAGAAAACCACCTTAGGGCTGGAGGTGAGACTTGCTGGTGGCAATACTGCTCTTTACTGCACCGAGATGTTTATGTATGTGCACATCAAAGCACAGCACCTTTTTCTCAAGATTGTTTATGACACAGAGACATTTGTTCACATGTTCTCCTGCTGACCCTCTCCCCACTATTACCCTATTGTCCTGTCACATCTCCCTCTCCAAGATGGTAGAGATAATGATCAATAAATACTGAGGGAACTCAGAGACCAGTGCCTGTGCGGGTCCTCCGTATGCTGAGCGCTGGTCCCCTGGGCCCACTTTTCTTTCTCTATACTTTTTGTCTCTTTCTTTTCTCAAGTCTCTCCTTCCACCTGATGAGAAACGCCCACAGGTGTGGAGAGGCTGGCCCCCTTGGGTTTACAGTATATGGGGGGATGGGGAGGATGTGCATAGGTTATATGCAAATACAGTCACACATTGCTTAATAACAGGGACATGTTCTGAGAAACACATTTTCAGACCATTTCATTACAGAGTGAACTTACACAAACCAAGATAGCATAGCCTACTACACATCTGGTATATATAACATAGCTTACTGCTAAAAACCTGTAGGGCATGCTATGTCCTGAATACTATAGTCAACTGTAACAATGCTAAGTACTCGTAAGTCAAAACATATCTAAATATAGAAAAGGTACAGTAAGGCCAGGCACGGTGGCTCACGCCTGTAATCTCAACACTTTGGGAGACCAAGGCGGGTGGATCATCTGAGGTAGGGAGTTTGAGACCACCCTGGCCAACATGGGGAAACCCCGTTTCTACTAAAAACACAAAAATGAGCCGGGCATGATGGTGGGTGCCTGTAATCCCAGCTACTCGGGAGGCTGAGTCAGGAGAATCACTTGAACGCGGGAGAATCACTTGAACCCAGGAGGCAGAGGTTGCAGCGAGCTAAGATTACACCACTGCACTCCAGCCTGGGTGACAGAGTGAGACTCTGTCTCCAAAAAGGAAAAAAAAAGAAAAAAAAAATACAGTAGTCATTTGGTATAAGAGTTTTAAAAATGGTACACTTGTCTAAGGCACTTACCATGAATGGAGCTCGCAGGACTGGAAATTGCTCTGGGTGAGTCAGTGAGTGATGAATGAATGCGAAGGCCTAGGACATGACTATACACTACTACAGGCTTTATAAACACTGCACATACACTGCACATTTAGGCTACGCTAACTTCACAAAAAAATACTTTTTTCTTCAGTAATAAACTAAGCTTATTTATTGCAACTGTTGTACCGTACAAACTTTTAAATTTAACTTTTTGACCCTTTTGCAACAACAGCTTAAAACACAAACATGTTGTACAGCTATACAAAAATATTTTATCTTTTTACCTTAATTCTCTAAACTTTTTCTTGTTTTCAATTTTTTAACCTTTTTAAACATCTTTGTCAACAACTAAGACACAAACACACACATCAGCCTACGCCTGCACAGGGTCAGGACCATCAGTGTCACTGTCTTCCAGTGCCACATCTTGTCCCACCGGAAAGTCCTCCTATGGTAACAATGGTTTCTCCCAGACGCCTCCTGAAAGACCTGCCTGAAGCTCTCCTTTCAGAGTAGTCCACGGTAGCTTGCTTGCTTTGTTTCTTTTGTCTTCCTAAATGTTCTTATGAGCAGATAATGCATCATGGACGTTCCTTTCTATTAATGAAAATCTTTAGGTGTCGGTGCCTATGTTTTCAAACCTTTTAAGGAGCTTGTCAAGGTCTGCAAAAGCTTCTGCTATATATTTAACTGTGAATTGCCTTGAGAGTTCTTTCTTTTTCTTCAGTTTCCTATTGGCTCATTCTCTCTTTTTTTTTTTTTTTTGAGATGGAGTCTCACTCTGTCGCTCGGGCTGGAGTGCAGTGGCGCGACCTTGGCTCACTGCAACCTCCGCCTCCTGGGTTCAAGTGATTCTCCTACCTCAGCTTCCTGAGTAGCTGGGATTACAGGCATGTGCCACCACTCCCGACACCACTGACCTCAAGTGATCCACCTGCCTCGGCCTCCCAAAGTACAGGGATTACAGATGTGTGCCACCGCGCCCAGCCAGTTCCCTATTCTCTTGCCTCTTCTTCAGCTATGCGTTCCTGTATCAGTTCCAATGACTCCTCATTAACCCATTCCTCATGAACCACCTCTAAGAGATTCTCAATGTTATCCTCCCCCACATCCAGTTAAAGCTGTCTGGTAACGCACTAGGTTTGTTTCCCCCAGCATCAGCACCAACACTGCACTATGATGTCATGACTGCTCTGAGGTAGCCAGGCAACAGGAATTTTTCAGCTCCAGTGTAATCTTATGGAACCACCATCATAGGCGTGGTCTGTTGTTGACCGAAATGTCCTTATGTGGCCGTATTATACAATTTTATATAAGGGTCTTGCAGATCATCTGATTTGGGTAATCTTGGGGGGGATCTTGGAAGCAAATCCTATGTGATACCGAGGGATGACTGTACAGGAGGACATACTGGACAAAGAGATGATTCAAGTCCTGGACAAAACAGAGTGGGACAGTGAGAGACTGCATCATCCTACTAAGAAGAGTGAGAAATTTAACACTTATGAATTCTTCATTTCTGGAACTCTCCATATAATATCCTTGGACTACTAAAACTGTGGTTGACCATGAGTAACTGGAACCTCAGAAAGTACACTGGAAGATAAGGAGCAACTACCGTAGAATCAACTTCAAATATTAATGCTGAGCCCAACCTGAGTATGTGAATAGGAATCTCAGGTAAGAGACTGGAGGCACAAGACGTGTATCTGCACTCCAATGTGAAGCCAGGGGTGAGCTCCACTCAGACAGCGCAAATCCAGCACACCCCCACCTTCTGGCTCTGCTCTATCCTTGGGTCTTGTTACCAGGATTTAGGTAGTGGAGCAGAAAGAAATTTCCAGAGCAGGCAATGTGGACCACAGTGGGGGTGAGGGTGTAGCTGGAGTGTTAAATGTGGGGTGGAGAGGAACACAGAAGCCTCCAGGAAGGAGGTAATATCAGAACAAAGACTTGGGGAAGAAAAGGTGTTTGTACCTGCAGCTGACAGGCTAGAGATGTCCAGGCAGAGGGACAGCCCAGGTGGAAGCCCTGAGTCAGGAGCAACCCTGGCTCCAGGAAAGAGGCCTGTGTGGCTGCAGCAGAGGGAACGAGGGGGACACAGGCAGGAGGTGAGCTCAGAGAGGTCCTGGGGCACAGATCACACAGGGACAAGGCCGCAAACATTTTCTCCCATACCTCAAAGGAATTTCGGAAACAACAAATGTCCTCACCTGTTTTAGTAAATATGTAATTATTTATGTTAAATTAATGTACTTACAGGCTGGGCGTGGTGCCTCACGCCTTAATCCCAGCACTTTGGGAGGCCAAGGTGGGCGGATCACAAAGTCAAGAGATCAAGACCATCCTGGCCAGCATGGTGAAACCTTGTCTCTACTAAAAATACAATTAGCCAGGCGTCGTGGTGCACGCCTGTAGTCCCAGCTACTCGGGAGGCTGAGACAGGAGAATTGCTTGAACCTGGGAGGTGGAGGTTACGCTGAGCCAAGATCGTGCCACTGCACTCCAGCTTGATGACAGAGCAAGACTCCATCTCAAAAAAAAAAAAAAAAAAAAAAAACCTAATGTACTTACAATGTAATATCTTACATATTTTGACTATATGACAAGAAGTTCAGCTAAGCCCCAGGAAGTACAGGGTCACCCTCATCTGAGATGTGCAGGATTGCAGGGGAATGCATTGGGGGAGCTCAGAAAGTGGCACATACGAGGTGGAGATGCCTGTTAGGTGTCCCAGCAGAGAAGTGAGGGGACAACTGAACACAGGTTTCTAGACCTCAGGCCAGAGGTCTGCAGGGGACATGGAGACAGGTAGATGGGGTTCAAAGCCATGAGATGAGATGATAAGGAATGGTAGTGTGTGTGGACAGAGATGAGAAGAGTTTTGAGATCTAAGCCTATTCAACATAGGGAAACCCAGTCTGTACTAAAAAATTAAAAAATTACTCGGGTGTGGTGGTGTGCACCTAGAGTCCCAGCTACTTGGGAGGCTGGAGCAGGAGGACCTCCTGAGGCCAGGAGTTCGAGGCTGCAGGAAGCTATGATTGCACCATGGCACTCCAGTCTGGGTGACAGGGTGAGACTGTCTTAAAAACAAAAACAAAAATGAAAAAGACCTAAATCACGGAACACTCCCACGTTCAGAGAACACAGCTTCAGGAGATACCAGCAGAGGAAACTGGTAAGACAAAAATCTGAAACAAAGTAATCAAATAAATTTAGAGCTAAGAAAAAAGAACAGGGAATGATCAGCTGTGCAACATGTTGCTAACTCGAAAAGATGAGGATAGGAAATTCAAAATTGGACTTCGAAACACAGAGGTCACTGGTGCAGTCTGGAAAAAAAAGGATCAAAGGAATGGTGGAGGTGAAAGCTTAATTGGAAGGGGGTAAATCAAGAACTTGAGGCAAGACTGGAGACAGAGTATATAAACAAGATTTTAGTGTACTGTGTTCTCAAATGGAGCATTGAAGAGGGGTGCTAACTACAGGGAGAAAGGTAATTAATAGAATATTTTTTGTTTTAATCATGGAGGAGTAGCAAGAAATAAAGACTTCATTCTGTGCCTTTTTTTTTTTTTTTTTTTTTTGGAGACACAGTCTCACTCTTGCCACCCAGGCTGGAGTGCAGTGGTGCTATGTCGGCTCATTGCAACCTCCACCTCTGGGGTTCAAGTGATTCTCCTATCTCAGCCTCCCGAGTAGCGGGAATACAGGTGCGCGTCACCACGCCCAGCTAATTTTTGTATTTTTAGTAGAGGTGGGGTTTCACCGTGTTGGCCAGGCTGGTCTGGAAGTCCTAGTCATAAGTGATCTGCCCACCTTGGCCTCCTAAAGTGCTGAGATTACGGGCATGAGCTACCGCACCCAGCCAGCGTGTCTGTGTGTGTTTTAATGGACAATACCTCCACGTGGGTACACTAACCAAAGTAATCCTCTGAAGTAAATATTGGTGATGCCACAGAGAAAGGATGCCACATTGTCCTGAGATTGTGAGTAGGGCTGGCACATGGTGCACAATTGCAGGGTCAGCAACAGCCAGGGGGAGGGACAGACCATTCCCCGTTACTACAGAGTAGAGATAGCAGGCCCTGAGACAGGTGGGTGGGCTGGTTGGAGATCTCTTCCCTTTACCGTTTGAGGTGGAAATGTACACGTGTTTTTTCCCCTGCTGAACAGTTCTCTGGCACACTCCCAGCTGGATGACCTACAATTTAACTCAATTTGGATAGTATCTACCTGGAGATAGAATCAGATCCCAGTTAAGGACTCAGTCCCACATGACTGCCCCTCACTTCAGATATGGATAAAATTAACGGTTTCCAAAACCCACTCCTCTGTTTTGATTTGCTAGGACAGCTCTTCCATCTATATCCTTTGTCATAACCTTCATAACCAATAGTAAACCTAAGTAAAATTTTCTCTGAGTTCTGGGAACCATTCTACCAAATTGATGTGAGGAGGCCGGGCAAGGTGGCTCAAACCTGTAATCCCAGCACTTTGGGAGGCCGAGGTGGGCAGATCACCTGAGGTTTCAAGAGCTCAGGACCAGTCAGGCCAACATGGTGAAACCCTGTCTCTATTAAAACTACAAAATTAGCCAGGTGTGGTGGCGGGCACCTGTAATCCCAGCTACTCGGGAGGCTGAGGCAGGAGAATCGCTTGAACTCAGTAGGCTAAGGTTGCAGTGAGCCCAGATTTTGAGCCCCTCTCCTCTCCCAGTTTCTCTCCTTCTTCCCTCTATTCCTTCTTTTCCACCTGATCTGCTCCATCTTGCAATTTTTTCCCTTTTGTTGCTCTTTCTCTCCAATCTTTTGATTGTCTCCAATCTCCATATATTTCTGCCTCTTTCTTCTCCCATCTGTGCTCCTCCTGTTAAATTCTCTCTTCTCTGTTATGCCCCCTTCTCCCCACTGTCTGGCAACCCCAGATCCCTGGGGTGGTTCTCCCTCTGCTCTCCTTGTCACCGGCTGCCCCCTCTTGCTGTCCCTGCACCACGCTGCTCAGTCTGCCCTGGCTCCAAATCCCTCCTCCTCTCCCCAACTTTGTCTGAAGAGCCTCCCGCTTTGCTGCCCCTCTCCCTACCTTGCAGTCCTTCATCTGTCTAGAAATACAACTTTTCTCTACATTTCTCCAGTTGCTTTTCTCTCCCTGCTACTTCCTGGGGTGCTTCTTTCACTTTGCAAATCTCTCACCGTCCCCCTACGTTGCCGTCTTGATATGGATCTCCTTCATTATTTTCTCTCTAAATTTTTCTGTTTCCTCTACCTCGCTCTCCATCTCTTTCACTACACATTCACAGGGAGGGGACTGGAATAAAATGCCCACCTCCTCAAGAGCACAGTTTCCAACGGGAGGAATTTGGGACAGAAGAACACTGGGTGCCCTACGATAGGTCCCGGCCACCTCCCCCAACACAGGATCAGGAGAAGCCGTGACTGCGAAGAGGCCTGGGGACAGAAGGGTCCAGCCCAAGGAGGTCTAGGGCGGCAGGCAGATCAGGGGTGGGGTCTGCAGAATCTCCAGGACAAGCAGAGGACACGGGCCCTCCCGATTTGCGGCTGTGGCGCTGCGCCCCCAGGGGCCGACAAGGGCGAGGCTCGGGACCCGGAGGGCGTGGATCGGGCTCGCAGGTGGGGACTTTACGTGGCGCGGGGCTAGCGGAGGGGTCACTGAAGGGTTTTAAGCAGGAAAGCAACGCGAAAGCAGCTGCCTACGCGGTCCTACGGCAGAACGACCGGGGACAGAACCAGCCCTAGGGCGATTTTAACACACAGGGAAGCGAACCCCGGTATTCTGATGGGACGCGTGAATTTACTCGGGGTGGAGGGAGCGGTGCGGGGATTTCAAGGTCTGTACCGCCCCCCACATCCCGGGTACAGAAGCGTGAGGGCACCGCTAAGCGAACACTTAATCTAAACAAAGGAAAACTCACGCGCCGCAGTTGCGCCATCTCTCCACGCCATCCACTTCCGGGTCTGCAGGCGACTGCGCGCGGACCCAGAGGCCAGGCCTGGGCGGGGCCAGCGAGGTGGTGGGCGGGGCCTGAATGCTTATGGGCAGGGCCTGCGCTTCCCTCCTCCTATCTCTGGGCGTGTCTCGCTTTTCCGGAGTTTGCAAGCAACACTTGCCAGTCAGGCTGGAGCCGCTCCACGGTTTGTGACCTGGGATCTCACTAGGAGGGTCAACGTCTGTTGTTTGGATCCAGGAAAGTTCCCACAATTAAAATTAAGGAATTCAGGCCGGGCGCGGTGGCTCACGCTTGTAATCCCAGCACTTTGGGAGGCCGAGGCGGGCGGACCACGAGGTCAGGAGATCCAGATCATCCTGGCTAACACGGTGAAACCCCGTCTCTACTAAAAATACAAAAAATCAGCCAGGCATGGTGGCGGGCGCCTGTAGTCCCAGCTACTCGGGAGGCTGAGGCAGGAGAATGGTGTGAACCCGGGAGGCAGAGCTTGCAGTGAGCCGAGATCGTGCCACTGCATTCCAGCCTGGGCGACAGAGCAAGACTCCGTCTCAAAAAAAAACAAAACAAAAAAATAAATAAAATTAAGGAATTCAATTAAAATTTAGAAATGTAATTGAAAAACCCTTAAATTGCCTGTGAAAGGAATGCAAACTAAAATACAATATGCAAACTCAGCCTGTGCGGAATGTGTAATTTCTTTTTTTTTTTTTTTTTTTTTTTTTTTTTTTTTTTTTTTTTTTTTTTTGAGACGGAGTCTCGCTCTGTCGCCCAGGCTGGAGTGCAGTGGCCAGATCTCAGCTCACTGCAAGCTCCGCCTCCCGGGTTTCCGCCATTCTCCTGCCTCAGCCTCCCGAGTAGCTGGGACTACAGGCGCCGCCACCTCGCCCGGCTAATTTTTTGTGTTTTTAGTAGAGACGGGGTTTCGCCGTGTTAGCCAGGATGGTCTCGATCTCCTGACCTTGTGATCCGCCCGTCTCGGCCTCCCAAAGTGCTGGGATTACAGGCTTGAGCCACCGCGCCCGGCCAACGGAATGTGTAATTTCATGCTGATGCCCCACAGAATAGCATAGAAATCCTCTCCATTTCTGTTCCCCGTTCACTCTGGAGAATAGAGTTCCAAAGAGTTTCCTAGGGACACCTCTGGGGCGTGGAGGGATAAGGCCAGTGAGAAGTCAGGTCACCAACTGTTGCTTTTAAAAAAGCAGTAGAGGCTGGGCGAGTGGCTCACGCCTGTAATCCCAGCGCTTTGGGAGGCCGAGGAGGTCGGATCACTGGAGGTCAGGAATTCGACACCAGCCTGACCAAAATGGAGAAACCCCGCCTCTACTCAAAATACAAAAATTAGCCGGGCGTGATGACACACGCCTATAATTCCAGCTACTTGGGAGACTGAGGCAGGAGAATTGCTTGAACCCTGGAGACGGAGGTTGCAGTGAGCCGAGATCGCCATTGCACTCCAGCCTGGGCGACAAAAGCAAAACTCCGTCTAAATAAATAAATAAGCAAAAGCTTTTAAAAGTACATGTAAATTACTTCTTCCTTTCACTTGTTCTATTCCACACGAGTTATTTTAAACACCTTTGAAATATGCTTAGGTCAATATTTTCTAAAAATACTGTAATTTCAGATTCACTTTAGGTGCATTCTGAAAGTAATAAGAAAACATACTTTTTATTTAAAAATTGTCATCTCTTTTAAATCTTGTTTGTTTTCGTTTCTCCAATGTCCTGGCACCTCTAGATAATAAAGCCCTTAAAATAGTCTTCGGAAGACAATTGTTATTTATTGATCTAAAGAATAATTCTGCAGTAATTCTAAGTGTATTTGGTAGGCAGATTATTCTTTTATAGAACCGTGATAGAAGTAAAACTAGATTATCAAATTTTAAATAGCCTTACATCTGCCGGCAATAATTTTATGGCAATATTTTTGAATTAACAGGTACTAATAAGTATGTTTTTCTGTCATATCTCACCCCCCCAACTTTTTTTTTTCTTAAGACAGAGTCTCACTCTGTCACCCAAGCTGGAGTACAGTGGCACGATCTCAGCTCACTGCAACCTCCACCTCCTGGGTTCAAGCAATTCTCCTGCCTCAGCCTCTTGAGTAGCTGGGATTACAGGTGCGTGCCACCACGCCTGGCTAATTTTTGTATTTTTAGTAGAGATGGAGTTTTGCCATGTTGGCCAGTCTGGTCTCAAACTCCTGACCTCAGGTGATCATCTGCCCACCTTGGCCTGCAGAGTGCTGAGATTACAGGCATGAGCCTCTGCACCCGGTCTTAGATCCCTACTTTTGGATCCCTTCATCCATCTTGAAGTATGATCATGTTTAGATATGAAAATGAACATATTTAAAATATTAGCAGGTTAAAATGAGAAGAATATAGTGATGTGTCACAAAGATGGATACGAGATGACATATCAGCATTTTTTTTTTTTTATTTTTTTCAGACGGAATCTTGCGCTGTCGCCCAGGCTGGAGGGCTGCCGCGTGACCTCCGCTCACTGCAACCTCCGCCTCTCGGATTCAAGCGATTCTCCTGCCTTAGCCTCCCGAGTAGCTGAGATTACAGGCACCTGCCACCATGCCCAGCTAATTTTTTGTATTTTTAGTAGAGACGCAGTTTCACCATATTGGCCAGGCTGGTCTCCAACTCCTGACCTCGTGATCTGCCCGCATTGGCCTCCCAAAGCACTGGGATTACAGGCGTGATCCACTGCACCCGACCCATATCAGCATATTTTACTTCAATTATTATTATTTTTTCTTAGAGGCAGGGTCTCACTGTGATTTCCAGGCTGCATATGAACTCCAGAGCTCAAGAAATCCTCTTGCCTCAGCCTCTTAAGTAGCTGGGACTCCAGGCACACTCCACGGTGCCCTAAGTCAGCATTTTGTTGTTGTTGTTGTTGTTGTTGAGATGGAGTCTCCCGCTGTTGCCCAGGCTGGAGGGCAGTGGCGCAATCTTGGCTCACTGCAAGCTCCTCCTCCTGGGTTCACGCCATTCTCCTGCCTCAGTCTCCCGAGTGACTGGGACTACAGGCGCCTGCCACCATGCCCAGCTAATTTTTTGTATTTTTAGTAGAGATGGGGTTTCACCTTATTAGCCAGCATGGTCTCGATCTCCTGACCTCATGATCCGCCCACCTCGGCCTCCCAGAGTGCTGAGATTACAGGCGTGAGCCACTGCGCCCGGCCAGCATTATTTTTTGAAGATGCAGTATCTGGGATAGATTTTGGGATCTGTACAAGATAGATATCTATATTATGCAATATTGCTAAATAGCTATGTTGCCACAAAACAACTTTTAGCATTGACTTCTATGATCTGAAGCAGAGTTTCACTGTTGTCACCCAGACTGGAGTGCAGTGGCACAATCTTGGCTCACTGCAACCTCCGCCTTCCCAGGTTCAAGCAATTCTCCTGCCTCAGCCTCCCGAGTAGCTGGGATTATGAACGCCCACCACCATGCCCAGCTAAATTTTTTTATTTTTTAATTTTTTTTTATTTTTAGTAGAAACAGGGTTTCACCATGTTGGCCAGGCTGGTCTTGAACTCCTGACCTCAGGTGATCCACCCACTTCGGCCTCCCAAAATGCTGGGATTACAGGCGTGAGCCACCACGCCCAGCCTGAGGGCTTTTCTTGATATGGGTTGAGGATCAGGAGACTTCTCAGGCTTAATTTTTTCCCTGGAGCTCCAAAATTCTTGACTCTGGGGGATATTGCTGTTTCTTGGCTGGAGTCTCTTATTACTCTGTACAGCAAACACATCTGTCCTGTACCCCAAAAAGGTAACACTATCTCTATCATTCAAGTCTCCTTATTAGTATAAACGTTCATGAAAAGAAAGTCCAGAGCAAATTGCACGTGTCTCTGCCTATAAGATCTGCACATGTACAGGTAGCCCACAGAGAATTGTCTTACAACTTCATCCACCACCCATTTCTTCACCATATTTACTTTTGGTAAATATTTTCATCGGTACATCGTGTACTAAACCACCCCAATTCGTCAGATGCAGGAGGTAAAACAAAACACATTTAGTTCCCTCAAGTAACATTTGATTAAGACTGCTGTAATCGGGATAATACACACCAGAATTAGGCTAACCTGCTTAAATCAACTCCACTCTGCTCATGGAGGTACCACATTCAGCCAGTGGAAGAAACTCCAATAACCATGAGGGTTTATCCCAGAAATTAATGTGGCTTCTCCTTAAATTTCTATATCGACTTTTTGAGGATGATGAGCAAATAAACTACTCAACACTGTGCAAAAATATAAAGTTTATGTCTTTCTAATAACATGATGGAATTTTTTATTCCTCGTCCAGACAAAAAAGAGCCTGGACACATTGGAATCACAGCTCATGAGCAGAAAGGGGCTGACAGTTGGAAAACATAGAGAAATTAATTTAGAGATGTTTGCCAACCACCAGCTGAGATTATGAAAGAGGGCGATAGAAGTGTGAAACATGGAGGAGAGGGTGTAGGAAGATACAAAGGTGCTCGCCAGGACGAGGATGCTTTTGGTGGCTCTGGACTCGGGGGAGGATCCAGGAGAAGCATGAGTTCTGTGAATGTACTGGATCTGCTGCTTGTGCCTGTACAGAATGAAAATCATTGAGCCACTCGCCCAGATTATAAGCACAGAAAATAAAACTTCAAGAAGCACTATCAATGCTGTATACATGAAGCCAGTGATTTTCTCATGATCTTCTCATGCTCAAGTACAAAACAGTATCCCAAATCTCTTGTCTTCAAGATGTTTGGGGGATCCATTTGCTCGACAAGTACAAAAAACATATGAGGAAAATAAAATTGACTACCATGTGTAGGATCCAGCAAAGGGAAATTGAGAAGCCAATATACTTTGGAGCTTTTACTTTAAGATCCTTCAGACAAGAGTTCACAGGGCTGATCATGATGGTCTGGAAGACACTCAAGAGGCAGGTGTTGCCAATGGACACTCCCCTGCCCACTATCTGAACATACAAAAGAAGGTTGCATTCAAAATCATTGATGAAATATTTCAACCCAAAGGCTACTATTGTCTGGGGAACTCCATTAGAGAGAAGGATCAAGCAGTTGGCTATAGCCAGGTGCTTGAAAATCAAATCTGTGCACCTCAGCCTGCTTACAGGCACCTGTAAAGGAAGAGATAATGGTAAAGAAGAGAGAAATTGCCCAGGATTCCCACGGTTGTCTGTGATAAGAACATCATTCCTATTGCCACGTCCCTGGAAGATGTTCTGTCATTCAGCACACTTTCCTTTAAATTATAGCAGCAATCATTCCTCTGAGCAAAATGGCTCATTGCAAAGTTTTGACACCAAGTATAACATTGGAGACATGCTCTTCTGAGATCACCAAAGACTTCAAAGAACAGGACGAGTGCACTTTATGGAGAAGTCAACACTAAGAATAAGGCAACAATAACCTGTGTAAAAAAATGACAAGTGGGAGCAAATGGACAGAGAGCAATATCTAACATTTTCGGAATAACCTGGAATGTATCCTAGTCATATTTGAGAAAGAAAAACCTCAAACATTACCTACATCATATAATAAATCAAGTCTGACTGGACTGTTGATCCAGCAGTTTAAACTAAATTATAAAGGTTTTAAGGGGAGAAGAGCCTATTATCTGTGGTCTAAGGAGAAAATATTTCTTACAAAAAACAAAACACATTAGTCATATAAATTAAATAAAGATTATCTTAAAACTATTGGGGCCGGGCGCGGTGGCTCATGCCTGTAATCCCAGCACTTTGGGAGGCCGAGGCGGGCAGATCACAAGGTCAGGAGATCGAGACCATCCTGGCTAATAAGGTGAAACCCCGTCTCTACTAAAAATGCAAAAAATTAGCCGGGCGAGGTGGCGGGCGCCTGTAGTCCCAGCTACTCGGGAGGCTGAGGCAGGAGAATGGCGTGGACCCGGGAGGCGGAGCTTGCAGTGAGCCGAGATCGCGCCACTGCACTCCAGCCTGGGCGACTAAGCGAGACTCTGTCTCAAAAAAAAAAAACCAAAAAAAAAAAACCAAAAAAAAAAACCAAACTATTGGGCCTTCTTAGCAAAAAACATACACATAGGGACATGTAGGGGAGGAGACAGAGAGAGACAGAGAGAGACAGATGAAGACTTGTATCCATCGTGAAAGAACTTTAACAAACCACACAAGAGATTACAAAATGGGCAAAATGTTCCTCTTGAAACTGTAAAAAGCAAGTTAGTCAGTGGCTAAGGAATATGTGAAAAGTACTCAATGTCTTCAGTAATCAGGAAAATTCAAATGAAACAGATACCTACTACCCTCATACACCAAACAGTAAGTGCAAATGAAAATGACAGGAAATGGCCCAGCATGGTGGCTCACACCTGTAATCCCAGCACTTTGGGAGGCCAAGGAGGGTGGATCACCTGAGGTCAGGAGTTCGAGACCAACCTGGCCAACATGGCAAAACCCTGTCTCTACTAAAACTACAAAAATTAGCTGGGCATGGTGGCAGGCACCTGTAATCCCAGCTACTCAGGAGGCTCAGGCAGGAGAATCACTTGAACCCAAGAGGTGGAGGTTGCAGTGATGTGAGAGCTGAGAACATACCATTGCACCCCAGCCTGGGTGACAGAGTGGGACTTTGTCTCAAAAAAAAAAAAAAAAAAAAAAGAAAGAAAAAGAAAAAAGAAAAAAAGAAAATCACAGAAAATATTAAGTGTGGCAAGGATGTAAATAAACCCAGAACTCATGCACTGCTGGTGGGTGCTGAAATGGATACAAGCATTTTGGAAAACTGTTTGGTAGTGGCTACATAAGCCTACCAGATGTCAATTTATGCTGCAATAATATCACTTCTGTGAATTTATCCATCATAAATTCATATATATATACACACACACACACACATATATATCACCAAAAGACAACTTACATAGTTTATATAAGTAGGATTATTCATTACTTATAAAACCCACAAACTCAAAATTACCACATGCCCTTTAACAATAGTATAACTGGGCTGGGCACTGTGGCTCATGCCTGTAATCCCAGCACTGTGGGAGGCCAAGATGGGTGGATCACCTGAGGTCCGGAGTTCAACACCAGCCTGGCCAACACGGTGAAACCCCATCTCTACCAAAAACACACAAAAAAATTAGCCGGGTGTTGTGGCGGGCACCTGTAATCCCAGCTACTCAGGAGGCTGAGGCGGGAGAATCACTTGAACCTGGGAGGCGGAGGTTGCAGTGAGCCGAGATCATGCCATTGCCCTCCAGCATGGGTGACAAGAGCCGAGACTCTGTGTCAAAAACAAACAAACAAAAGTAAAAAACAAACAAAATAGTATGACTCAATCATCTGATTATTCATACAATGGAATCATAGGAACCAATGCTAATGAATATCACCAATAGAATGCAATAATTAAGGTATGTTCACACAAAACAAATTCTAATGGAATGGATATAAAAGCTAAATATAAAAGAATTCATGTTGATTCCATTTATATATAGTAGCAAACAGGCCAAAATAATCTAATCCCTTAAATACCAGAAGAGATGTAAACCAAAATCTCAGGAGTTCCACTCCTGCAAATAGAAACAACAGAATTATGGGCCGGGCGCGGTGGCTCAAGCCTGTAATCCCAGCACTTTGGGAGGCCGAGGCGGGTGGATCACGAGGTCAGGAGATCGAGACCATCCTGGCTAACATGGTGAAACCCCGTCTCTACTAAAAATACAAAAAACTAGCCGGGCGAGGTGGCGGGCGCCTGTAGTCCCAGCTACTCGGAGGCTGAGGCAGGAGAATGGCGTGAACCTGGGAGGCGGAGCTTGCAGTGAGCCGAGATCGCGCCACTGCACTCCAGCCTGGGTGACACAGCGCGAGACTCCTTCTCAAAAAAAAAAAAAAAAAAAAAGAAACAACAGAATTATAATGTCGTGGGTAGTGACTTAGAGGGCAAAGAAGGAGCTTCTTGTGAACAATGTTCTGTTTTTGCATCTATATATTGCATAAAGAGCTATGTTTGTTTGCAAAATTCCAATGAGCTGTGATTTATAACCTGTGATGGGTCTTTAATTTGATAAAAATACGTATGACCAAAAGGAGTTAAAATAATTTTGGTGTGGGTAGGGAATATTGGTGCTAAGATTATGAATGACCTTCCACTTATGTCTGTACAGGAGAAAACTTATAGAGTCACAGATTAAGAAACACGGGACAGGCCGAGCGCAGTGGCTCACGCCTGTAATCCCAGCACTTTGGGAGGCGGAGGCGGGCGGATCACGAGATCAGGAGATCGAGACCATCCTGGCTAATAAGGTGAAACCCCGTCTCTACCAAAAACACAAAAAATTAGCTGGGCGTTGTGGCGGGCGCCTGTAGTCCCAGCTACTCGGCAGGAGAATGGAGTGAACCCGGGAGGCGGAGGTTGCAGTGAGTCGAGATCGCACCACTGCACTCCAGCCTGGGTGACAGATATAGGCTCTGTCTCAAAAAAAAAAAAAAAGAAAGAAACACAGGACATGTTAGGGAATAATAACAATGTTGTAGACATTGACCCTCTGATTTGATTTTGTCATGAATACAGCAGAAAAGTATCCTATCTTCTTTTCTTTGTGATGTTTTTGCTGCTATATTTGGCAATTATAAACATAGGAAAAATCCTTTTTTTTTTTTTTTTTTTTTGAGACAGCCTCGCTTTGTCACCCAGGCTGGAGTGCAGTGGCATGATCTTGGCACACTACAACCTCCACCTCCTGGGTTCAAGTAATTCCCGTGTCTCAGCCTCCCAGGTAGTTGGGATTACAGGCCTGCACCACCACACCTGGTTAATTTTCGTATTTTTCGTAGAGATGGGGTTTCACCATGTTGGCCAGGCTGGTCTCCAGCTCCTGGCCTCAAGTGATCTGCCCACCTCGGCCTCCCAAAGTGCTGGGGTTACAGGTGTGAAATAATGACTGTGCCCAGAGATGGTGGCTTTTGAGGTGTCACTGCATCATCCCCAGACTGTGCTTGTTAGACCTGTGGCAGCTTCCCATGTGCTGAGTGCCCTCTACATGGACACTCACAGGAGGAGCAGCTGGGTGTATTTGGAGCATTGGGCCTCAAAGCTGCAGCTTGCAGAGATCTGGTAAGAATTTAGCCCATACAAGGCCGGGCGCGGTGGCTCAAGCCTGTAATCCCAGCACTTTGGGAGGCCGAGACGGGCGGATCACAAGATCAGGAGATCGAGACCATCCTGGCTAACATGGTGAAACCCCGTCTCTACTAAAAATACAAAAAACTAGCCGGGCGAGGTGGCGGGCGCCTGTAGTCTCAGCTACTTGGGAGGCTGAGGCAGGAGAATGGCGTAAAAACCCGGGAGGCGGAGCTTGCAGTGAGCTGAGATCCGGCCACTGCACTCCAGCCTGGGTGACAGAGCGAGACTCTGTCTCAAAAAAAAAAAAAAAAAAAAAAAAAGAATTTAGCCCATACTGAAGAGAGAGATGATCTGATGAGATGGAAATCAGTAGAGCTTCACTAAGGAAATGTGGAACCAGGACCTCCTATTTCAGAGGAAAAGACTCCCCAAGTCCTGAACACAGGTGTAGGAGAAAAGCATGTGGACAAGACAATCTATTCCTGTCAGAGAAAGAACAAACTCTTTCAAAAGTTCAATTACGGCCAGGCATGGTGGCTCATGCCTGTAATCCCAGCACTTTGGCAGGCCGAGACAGGTAGATCACTTGAGGTGAGGCTTTCGAGACCAGCCTGGCCAACATGGTGAAACCCCGTTTGTACTAAAAATACAAAAATTAGCTGGGCCTGGTGGCAGGCACCTGTAATCCCAGCACTTTGGGAGGCCGAGGCAGGCAGATCATCTGAGGTCAGGAATTCAAAACCAGCCTGGTCAACATGGTGAAACCCTGTCTCTCCTAAAAATACAAAAATTAGTCGGGCCTGGTGGCAGGTGCCGGTAATCCCAGCTACTCGGGAGGCTGAGGCAGGAGAATAGCTTGAATCCGGGAGGTGGAGGTTGCAGTGAGCCAAGGTCACGCCATTGCACTCCAGCCTGGGGGACAAGAGTGAGACTTTGTCTCAAAAAAAAAAAAAAAAAGACTAGAAGTGAAGTTTTTTGGAAAAAAAAAAACAAACCCAGGATTTCTCTTTCTTTTTGTGACAAACTCTGTTTTAAATATGTTTCTTTAGATTTTATATTTGTCTGTTTGGCACCTGTCCACCACAGGACTAATTATATTTATCATATTTCCTTATTTTCTGTGTTCTTGGTGCTGTGACTGTGTCATCCCTGACCGGGCAGAGACTGCCCATCTTGGGGCTAGCAAATTCTTAGAGGTAGAAGTGGGTTTCCTGAATCCAGCCTTTCCTATGAAAATTTACCCACCCAGAGCCCATGCCCCAACCCTCTCCTTGTCAAACTCTCAGACACCAAGCCAATATTCTGCTGTCCTAAGTCAACACAAAGCCAGGTACTAGAGAACTAGGAACAGCCCCTTTCCCCAAGGCCCTCAGAAATGCTTCAATCTGGCCAATCCTAAACCGTGTACCCTGCTCTGCCCTGCCTTTCCTTTAAAAATCCCATTGGCTTCTCTGTATCATCACTCAGTCACTTTTCTAAATTAAGACCCATACACTGAATAATGTCAGAGCTAGAAGATAGAAGGCTGCTTCTCATGTGGTGAAAATTAAGAACAAAGGGATTTTACAGAAGGTTGAGAAAAATGCCCTTTTTGGTTAAATCCTGTAATTTTAGATTCTGTGAGCATCAGAAATCAGGAAGAAGATGAAAACATCTATGACTATAATATGAAGCCTCACACATGTGCAGTGATTTATATTTACCACCTCTTTTCACATGCAGAATGCCCTGGGAGACTCACAGTATCCCTGCGAGGAATGACAACAACACGCTATATCACTGGAAGATTCAGACTTAGAAAAGTTACCATTTGTCCAAAGTCAGTAACAGGAAGTTCTGCCTCTAAAACCAATCAATACTCTTCACGCTGCATCTCAATAGTTTCCCTCTAATGGAGAAGACCCCTTGCTGACTTTGTTATCCTTTAATTCCTGCAAATGGGCAAACAATATAATGGGAGATGTATCCCCAGGTTCTGTTTTCTTTATGCCTCCCTGTGAAGCCTCTCCTGAGAGGGTCAAGCTGTAAGAACCTCAGAGACTGGGAACCTGGAACTCATGAGAATGAGATATTATGAGAAACTCATAGAGGTATCAGCATTGAAAAGGGAGATTCTGCTGGGTGCAGTGGCTCACACCTGTAATCCCAGGACTTCGGGAGGCTGAGGCGTGTGGATCACTTGAGGTCAGGGGTTTGAGACCACCCTGGGCAACATGGCAAAACTCCGTCTCTATTAAAAATACAAATAGCCAGGCGTGGTGGCGGGTCCCTGTAATTCCAGCTACTGGGGAGGCTGAGGCAGGACAATCGCTTGAACCCAGGAGGCAGAGGTTGCAGTGAGCCGAGATGGTGCCACTGCACTCCAGCCTGGGCGATAGAGCGAGAGCCTGTCTCAAAAAAATAAATAAGGCCGGGCGCGGTGGCTCAAGCCTGTAATCCCAGCACTTTGGGAGGCCGAGACGGGCGGATCACGAGGTCAGGAGATCGAGACCACCCTGGCTAACACGGTGAAACCCTGTCTCTACTAAACACATACAAAAAACTAGCCGGGCGAGGTGGCGGGCGCCTGTAGTCCCAGCTACTCGGGAGGCTGAGGCAGGAGAATGGCGGGAACCCGGGAGGCGGAGCTTGCAGTGAGCTGAGATCCGGCCACAGCACTCCAGCCTGGGTGACAGAGCAAGACTCCGTCTCAAAAAAAAAAAATAAATAAATAAATAAATAAATAAATAAATAAAGTAAAATAAAATAAAATAAGAAAAGAAAAGAAAAAAGAAAAGGCAGATTCTTACCTTGTGTATTAATCCACTCAGGCTGCCATAACAAAATGCCATTGACTGGGTAGCATAAACAACAGACATTAATTTTCTTACTGTTGTGGAGACTGGAAGTTCAAGATTGAGGTGAAGGCAGGCTTGTTGTTTTCTCCTTGGCGTGCAGATGGTGACCATTATGAAGTGTCCTCAAAGTCTTTATGTGCACAACACTCTGGTGTCTCTCTCTGTGTCCATACTTTCCCTTTCTATAGGAGCATCAGTCAGATTGATTGGATCCCACTCTAACACCCTCATTTTAATGTAATCGCCCTTCAAATGTTCTATTTCAAAATACAGTCACATTCTAAGGTACTGGAGATTTGGGGCACTTCGATATTTGGATTTGGGTAGCAGCGCAAAGTTTCTCACATAACACCTTTCGGTGATCCACCCTTTGGCCCTTTTGCCTGAGCAAGGTGGCTTATGCCTGCCTGTAATCTGAGCACTTGTGGAGGCTGAGGTGGAAAAATCCCTTGGGCCGAGTTCAAGGCTGCAGTGAGCCATGATCGCCACTGGGTGGCAGAGCAAGATCCCATGTATTGAAGCAAAAAATGAATTAATCAAGGAATTTAGGATACCCATCATATTAAATGCTTATCATTTATTTGCGTTGAGAACATTTTAGATCGTCTCTTAGCTATTTTGAAATGTATTGTTAACAATAATCTCTACTGTGCTAACAGTAGAACTTATTCATTCTAACCATATCTTTGTACTAATCAAAATTTCTTCACAACCACCACCCCAACTTTTGGCTGTACAGTTTTTTATATAATCCCAGTTGTCTATTTTTGCTTTCATTGACTGTACTTTTAGGGTCATATCCAAAAATCATTGCTTGGACAAATATGATGTAGCTCTCCTCCTATGAATTCTAGTAGTTTTATAGTTTCAGACCTTATAGTTTAAGTTGTTAATGCATTTTGAGGCAATATTTGAATAAAAATCGGATTAAAAAAACAATGTTATTGTTTTTCTATGTAGATATCCAAATGCATCCTTCCACATCATGTGTTCTTGGCACTGTTGTTGAAGTCAATTGACCATGAATGCAAGGGTTTATTGCTGAGCTCTCTATTCCATCCCATTGGTCCATGTGTATGTTTTTATGCCAGTGTCATGTGTTTTGATTAGTATAGCTTTGGAGTAGATGTTGAAATCAGGTAGTGTTACAGCTTTGTTTCCTTTACCCAAGATTACTTTGGAAAATTTGGGGGGTTTGGGGTTTCATATGAATTTCAAGATTGTTTTTTCTATTACTGTGAATAGTATCATTAGAATTTTGATAGGGATTGCACTGAATCTGCAGATTGATTAGCATGCTTTGGTTAGATGGACATTTTAACATTGTTAATTCTTCCAATTCCCAACCATGACATATCTTTTCATTTTTTCGTATATTCTTCATTGTTTTATCCACATTTTATAATTTTCTGCTTACAGATTATACACCTCTTTAGATAAAATCACTTCAATGTATTTTATTGTTTTTCTGGTTATTGAAAATAAGATTGTTTTGATTTCTTTACAGAGAGTTCATTGTTAGTATATAAAAATGCAACAAATTTTGCTCACCAACTTCGTATCTTCAAACTATAAAGTTCATTTATTATCACTTATTATTTCTAACAGTATTTTTGTTTAGTCTTGAGTTTTCTGTGTATAAGGTCATTAACAAACAAGAATAATTTCACTTCTTCACTTCTTTCTTTTTTATTTGAATGTTTTATATTACTTTTTCTTGCCTAATTACTCTGGCAAGGACATTCACCACTATGTTAAATAAAAGTGGTGACAGTGTGCATCCTTGTCCTGTTCCTAATCATAGAGGCAAGGCTTTCAACTGTTTATCTTTGGGCATAGTATTAGCTGTGGGTTGGTCATATGTGGCCTTTGTTGTGCTGAGGTACATTCCTTCTATACCTAATTTGATGAGCATTTTCATCATGGAAGAATATTGAATTTTGTCCAATGCATTCAGTGAATCTGTTGAGATGCTCATATGGATTATGTCTTCATTCTTCGTATGTGGAGCATCACAATCACAGATTTGCATAGGTTGACCCATCCTTCTTCCAGGGATAACCTACCACTTCATTATGGTAAATAATCCTTTAATATGTTGCTTTCTTTTTTTTTTTTTTTTTTTTTTTTTGAGATGGAGTCTCATTCTGCCACCCAGGCTGGAGTGCAATGGCACTATCTGGGCTCACTGCCTCAGCCACCTGAGTAGCTGGGATTACAGGCACCTGCCAGCACGCCCAGCTAATGTTTGTATTTTTAGTAGAGACAGAGTTTCACCATGTTGGCCAGGCTGGTCTCAAACTCCTGACCTCAGGCGATCCACCCGCTTCAGCCTCCCAAAATGCTGGGATTACCGGTGTGAAGCCACCATGCAGGCCAATTTTTTTTTTCTTTGCTAGTATTCTGTTGAGGATTTTTGTATCTAAGTTCATAGGGAATGTTGACCTGTAGCTTTTTCTTGTAGTATTCTTGTGTGTAGCTTTGGCATCGGGGTAATGCTGGCCTCAAAAAAGAGAATGGCAATGTTTTCTACTCTTAAATATTTTGAAGGAATTTGAGAATGATTGGCATTACTGTCTTCTTAATGTTTGGTAGAATGCTTCAAAGAACACATCACATCCTGGACTTTACTTGGATGCGAGTGTTTTATTACTGATTGAATCTCGTTTCTCATTCTTGGTCAGTTCCGATTTTTAATTTGTTTTCGGGTTTTTATTTTATTTTTTTTTTATTTTTTATTTTTATTTTGAGACAAGAGTCTCCCTCTGTTGCCCAGGCTGATGTGCAGTGGTGCGATCTAGGCTCACTGCAACCTCCACCTCCCGGGTTAAAGTGATTCTTGTGCCTCAGCCTCCCAAGTAGCTGGGATTACAAGCATGCACCACCAAACAAGCTAATTTTTGTATTTTTAGTAGAGACATCGTTTTGCCATGTTGGCCAGGTTGGCCTCAAAATCCTCACCTCAAGTGATCTGCCTGCCTCAGCCTCCCAAAGTGGTGGGATTACAAGGGTGAGCCACTGTACCTGGCCTAATTTGTTTTCCTTGATGCTGCATTAATGAAAGATATTTTCTATTTCCTCATGATTCAGTCTTAGCAGGTTTTCTCTTTCTAGAAATTTCTCCACTTCTTTTAGATTGTCTAACTTGTTGGCATATAATTGTGGATAATGTCGTCTTATGACCTTTTGTATTCCTGCGATATTAAGTGTAATGTCTCATCTTCCATGTCTGATATTATTTGAATCTTCTTTGTTCTTGGTTTGGCTAAAGGTTTGTGATTTATCTTTTCAGAAAAGCAATCTTAGTTTCAAAGATCTTCTCAACTGTGTTTTTCTGCTCTTCCATTTTTTTCTGATTACATTGGATCTTTATTACTTCCTTCTTTTTACTGACTTCAAGTTTAGTTTGCTTGTCTTTTTCTAGTTCCTTAGGGTGTAATGTTAGGTTGTTTACTTGAGAGACCTTTTTTGTTGTTGTTGTAGGTATTTATTGCTCTAATCTTCCCCCTTAGAACTGCTCTTGCTGCATTCCATAAGATTTAGTATGTTGTGTTTTTACTGGTTTGTTTCAAGATATTTTAAAATCTCTCTTGTGATTTCTTTTTTGACCCATTGTTTGTTCGGGAGCATGTGGTTTAATTTTCCCCATATCCCTCCATCTTAAAATTCCTCATTATTGATTTCTAATTTTGTCCCATTGTAGTAGGAATACTTGATATAACTTCAATTAAATTTGATAAGATTTGCTTTGTCTTATCTATACAATCTGTCCTGGTGAATATTCCATATGCGCTTGAGAAGAATGATACTCTGGTACTATTTCATGGAATGTTCTGTGTATGTCTATCAGGGTACATTTGATCTAAAGAACAGTGTGCATCCAACAATTCCTTACTGATTTTCTGTCTGAATGATCTGTCCACTGTGGAAAGTGAGATATTTAAGTTCTCTACTAGTATTGCATTGCAGTCTGTCTCTCCCTTCAGATTTATTAATAATTGCTTTATCTATTAAGGTTCTCTGATGGCAGGCATATCTACATTTATAATTCTTATATCCTCTTGATGAATTCACCTCTTTATCATTGTATAATGACAATTTTTGTACTGTTACAGTTTTTCCTTAATGTTTATTCAACCTCTACTCTGTTTTGGTTTCTATTTGCATAGAATATCTTTTTCTAGTTCTTCACTTTGTGTTCTTAATGGTGAAGTTAGTCTCTTCTCACAGCATATACCTGGGTGTTTTGAAAAATTATTATGACATTCTGTGTCCTTAGATAAAATAACTTAATCCATTTACATTCAAGGCAATTATTTATTTATTTTTAATTTTTTTTTTAGATGGAGTTTTGCTCTTGTTGCGCAGGCTGGAATGCAATGGTGCAATTTCGGCTCACAGCAACCTCCGCCTCCTGCGTTCAAGCGATTCTTCTGCCTCAGCCTCCCAAGTATCTGGGATTACAAGTGCCCGCCACCACACCCAGCTAATTTTTTGTATTTTTAGTAGAGACAGGGTTTCACCATGTTGGCCAGGCTCGTCTTGAACTCCTGACCTCAGGTGATCCACCCGCCTCAGCCTCCCAAAGTGCTGGAACTACAGGCTTGGGCCACCACACCCGGCCTCATTCAAGGTAATTATTGATAGTTAAGAACTTACTCTTTTCATGTTATTAATTATTTCCTCATTGTTTTGTAGATTTTGTTTCTTCCTACTCACTTGCTGTCTTTGCTATTAGATGCATTTATGAACTGGTATGTTCATATTTCTTACTTTTTATCTTTTGAATACTTACTATAGGTTTTTTTGCTTCATGATTAGCATCTTACATATAACACATTTTACTTATAAAAGGCTATTTTAACCTGATAAAAAGTTAACTTCTATCACATAGAAAACACTACACTTTTATTCTTCCACTCACATTTTATATTTTTGATATTAGACTTATATCTCTTTTATATTGTATGTCCCTAAACAAGTTAATATACTTATTAAGTTTTGCCTTTCAGACTTTATATTCAATATATGTGATTATCATAATTCCATTAGTGTGACAGTATCCTGAAATTTGATTCTGCATTTACTTTTATCAGAGTTCTATCCTTTTACATGTTTCCATGTTACTACTTAATGTTCTTTTATTTAAAAAACTCCCTTTATCATTTTCATAAGACAGGCCTAAAAGTGATAAACTCGCTTACATTTCTTTGTATGGGAAAGTCCTTATACTGTCCTTCGTTTCTAAAGGACAGCTTGCTAGGTAAATTATTCCTAGCTGCCAGGTTTTTTTCTTCTGTGATTTAATAATATCATCTTACTGTCCTTCTGGCCCATAGAGTTTTTACTGAGAAGACTGTTGATAGCTTTATAGAGTTCCATTGCAAATGATGAGTCTTCTTTTGTGCTCTTAAAACTCTGTCTTTGGGCCGGGTGCGGTGGTTTATGCCTGTAATCCCAGCACTTTGGGAGGCCAAGGCAGATCACTTGAGGCCAGGAGTTTGAGACCAGCCTGGCCAACATGGTGAAACCCTATTTCTACTAAAAAAATACAAAAATTAGCCACGTGCGGTGGTGCACACCTGTAGTCCCAGCTGCTTGGGAGACTCAGGCACAAAAATCGCTTGAACCTGGGAGGCGAAGGTTGCAATGAGCCAAGATGGCGCCACTGCACTCCAGTCTGGGTAACAGAGCAAGACTCTGGCTCAAAACAACGAAAACCAAAAACCCTCTTCTTTTGTCTTTGACTTCTGACTGTTTATTATAACATGTCTTGCTGAAGTTTTATTTGAATTAAAACTAATTGGAGACCTTTAAGCTTCCTACACCTAGACATTTATATCTTTTCCCAGATAGAGACATTTTTGGCTACTATCTTTAAATAAGCTTTCTATAGCCTTCTTTCTCCTTTCCTTCTTGAAATCCTGTAATGCGAACTTGGCTCTTTTGGTGCTATCCCATACATCCTGATGACTTTTTTAAAAATATTCTTTTTTCTTTCTTCTCCTGTGAGCATGTATTTTCATACAACCTACTGTTGGGAAAAGGGCTTGTGGGAAAAGAGCTTGTGGGGTGCCTGCATAAACTGGCCATAAAAATATGGGACAATAAGTTGTGGAAAGCCACGAGAAGCCTCTGAGGAGGAAAGCCTTCTAATTGCCATCTTGTTCCCATGCTGAGTGAGACCTGCTCTCTTATATGTAAACAGTGTTCAAGGCGAAAGACACTCCTTTGAAACACTGGAATGTGAACAGATGTGCAGGCTCCCGGTTAAGCCCACTCCCACTAGCTACTCTCCAATAAGTTAAAGATACACTGTTTGAGCACAAAGAAGATTCATTTAAACTGCTATTGCTACAGATTATGCCTATGACATACTGCCTCCCTTTCACTGTTTCGCCTTGAACATCTGCTTCTTAGATCTAAGTGATTGTACTCAATAGTAGTGTGGAGACCACAGCTTGGGGCCTTTTGCAACCTCCAATTTGTAACTGGACCCCTGGCTCCCACCTTTAACCTGTCTCTTCTCAATCCTTTGTCGCCACTGGACTTCGGATACCCTACAGGTAGTGTTAAGACCGTGGGCGGCAAGCCACCCAGGTGCCGAGGCAAGAGATCAAGGGCACGAGCTGTTCCAGGATAATAAAATATATAAAATAAGAATAGTTATACTAGATATAGATAATAGATGTGATTATATATGAATATCATTAATCATTAGTTTGTAGCAATTACTCTTTATTTCAATATTATAATAATCCTTGCTCTACACTTATAACCTAGGAACAACCAGGCCAGAGATAGGAGCTGAGGGGACATAGTGAGAAGTGACCGGAAGACAAGTGTGAGCCTTCTGTTATGCCCAGACAGGGCCACTAGAGGGCTTCCTGGTCTAGCAGTAATGCCAGCGTCTGGGAAGATGCCTGTTGCCAAGCGGACCGTGGTCTAGCGGTAGCATCAGTGTCAAGGAAAAACACCCGCTACTTAGCAGACAGGGAAAGGGAGTCTCCCTTTCCCCAGAGGAGTTCAGAGAAGACTCTATTCCTCCACCTCTTGTGGAGGGCCTGACTGATGTCAGGCTCTCCCGCGGTTATCCGGAGGCCTAATCGTCTCCCTGTGATGCTGTGCTTCAGTGGTCATGCTCCTAGTCCGCCTTCATGCTCCATCCTGTACACCTGGCTCTGCCTTTTAGATAATAGTAGCAAATTAGTGAAAGTACTATAAGTCTCTGATATGCAGAAATAATGGCGTAAGCTGGCTCTCTCTCTCCCCTCTCTCTCTGCCTCGGCTGCCAGGCAGGGAAGGGCCCCCTGTTCAGTGGACACGTGACCCACATGACCTTACCTGTCATTGGAGGTGGCTCACACTCCTTACCCCGCCCCTTTGTCTTGTATCCAATAAATATCAGCGCAGCCTGGCATTCAGGGCCACTACTGGTCTCCGCGTCTTGGTGGTAGTGGTCCCCCGGGCCCAGCTGTCTTTTCTTTCGTCTGTCTCATGTCTCTATTCCTACAATCTCTTGTCTCCACACACAGGGAGAAAAACCTACCGACCCTGTGGGGCTGGACCCTACAGAGACTGGTCCCCAACACCTATCTTCAAGTTCACAAATTCTTTCTTCTCCTTGTTCAGTACTGTTGTTACCCCTCTCTATTGCTTTTCTCATTTCACACACTGGCTTTTTCAGCTCCACAATTTCTGGTTTTGATTAGGTCAGAGTATATATAGATATCTAAGAGATGAGGCAGTACAGCTGATATTTGGGCTACATACAGAATAGCAGGGGAGTTATTAGTGTACATAAAGTATGATGAGAGAATGAAGGTGGAAAGTAAGGAGGCCCAGGAAACATCAAGTGGGGTTAGGACAGGTGGTAGTAAACCCATGCCCAAAGAGTTAAATAAACCAGTAACTAACAAAAATTACTAATTTACAGAACGGCAGGTAAGAAATAACTTTCTGAAATGCTCAAACGCCCTCTACAAAACTGGTCAAAATTGGTTGAAACCAATATGGCCAAATGGAGTTGGCACAGATCAAGCGTGCTGATGTCACAGCCTCAATTTCCACACCATGTTTCAAACTAACTCCCCCTAAATTTGCATATGATGCATGAGGAGACATGAAGAGAACTGTGCATGCCAGAAGACTTTCCAGACCTCTCTTTCCTTCTACCCTCACCTGAGAACCCCAGAATCCACCTCCTAAACGTTTTATAATTACTGCCTTAAAGCCAGTACAGGGAGTGACTTGAGCTTGACTCATCTTGTGAGTCAACTTACAATAAAAAGTTTTTCTTTCTCAAAAACCCGGTGTCAAAATATTGGCTTCCAGTGCCTCAGGGAGACAGCTCCTTTTGCTTGATAACAGCAGTATCAATTAGACCAGATGGTATAATAGGGGCTACAGGTTCATCTTCTCTTAGTGCCTTTCCCCACCCTTAAGAATCCTTTGGGACTGTTCCATTGCTGTGTGATGCAGGCACAGAACTCAAGAGTGAACATGCGGAGAATTCTCAATGCTAGGCTTCCCAAGGCCACAGTGAGCTTCAGATAAGGGAGAACTATTCCTTTGTTCTGAAAAGACTTCGTGACTCAGGGCTGAGCTCTATCTAAATGACATGCAGCATTTATTTCATTTTCTACTTACTATGTAGTCTGGGGTTCCTCCTGTTTTCCACCTAGAGATCAATTCATTTTTATCAGTGTTTGGGAAAATCAGCAAGATAAATCAGGTAAGGGGACCCTATACCCAGCTTCCAGTATCCTGCCCTTTGCCTGTTGCTCTTCCCACTTTACTCAATCAATTACATTAGCACAGAAACATACTGATACGCAGACTCTCAGGAGGTAACAGCACATGAGCCTTTAAGAGCAGTTTGGGCATGACAGGTATCAGAATGAGGGCTAGGGCTGGGGCTTTTGTCCAAAGTTCACAATCTGTGTGTGGTGGCTAGCTCCCGGGAAAACCCCAAGGTTATTTCTGTGGCCATAGAGATTATTAAGAGGGCAGGATCCCTGCAGAATGGTGTCTCCCGGACACTTGTTAACATTTCCCTTTTCATGTGAAGGTCTCTGGACCAGGCCTCCGTGATAGGGCTGATCTGGAGACCAATGTGGATGTTGTGAAAGCCTCTGATCACATAGGAGAGTAAGCTCCAGCCTCAGGAAGGAGGATCCTATCTAAAGCTCCACGCTCCTGGAGGTAAGATTCTGTACCCTTCCTCAGTACACGACCACAGGCTGAATAATCAATTGAGAATCGCAAATCTTTTAGTTTCCCAAAGAAGAAAAGAAAAAATGTATTTTTACCCATGTTTAAGAGTAACAGTAGCTACTCAGGAGGCTGAGACAGGAGAATCACTTCAACCCAGGAGGCAGAGGTTGCAGCGAGCCGAGATCGCACCACTGCACTCCAGCCTAGGCAATACAGTGAGACTCCATCTCAAGAAATGAACAAAAAATAAAGCTTAGTATCTGTATAAAATATATGAAAAAAGAGGAGTAACAGCAAAGAATACAGCCCTGAATTAACTCAACATAGAAAGCCAGAGTATTCATGAGTAATAATCATCTGCCATTTGCCTAGAGAAAGAGTGACATTGGAATTCTAGGCCCCTCATTCTTATTTTCAGCATCAGGGAAGGTCCATTCTCTCTACTGCTCTGGAGTATGCACAGGGTAGAGGAACAGCAGAGCAGCGGCTAAGGCTAAGCCCAAGCTAAGCGGTGGGTGGGGAGCAGATTCCCGCTCCTCAGCTTTTTTTCAGGAAAGGCATGTGCTTGGGGACGGAGCGCAGTGATTCCCCAGGAAGACTTAGGGTCTCAGGTTTCCCTTCATTCCTCCAGTCTGGGAAGGACCCAATTAGCCAACCCAAACTTCCAGTTTCGTTTTGTGACATGTGAAGCTACCAGTCTTTTACCCTTCCTGGAGGCTGACTGGGAAAAATGCAGCCCTATGAAGCCTGTAACCCCACATCACCTTGCAGCTCTGTATGGTAAGGCCTGCTGGAGTCAGGACCTGGCACTGAATCTTCATTGGATTTTCTCTTTTTTACAAGTTCCTGATTTTTTTTTTCAGATGGAGTCTCGCTCTGTCGCCCAGGCTCGAGTACAGTGGCGTGATCTTGGCTCACTGCAACCTCTGTTTCCCAGATTCAAGCAATCTTCCTGCCTTAGCCTCCTGAGTAGCTGGGATTACAGGCGCCCTCCAGCATGCCCAGTTAATTTTTTCATATTTTTAGTAGAGACGAGGTTTCACCACATTGGTCAGGCTGGTCTCAAACTCCTGACCTCAGGTGATCCACCCACCTCGGCTTCCCAAAGTGTTGGGATTACAGGCATGAGCCACCGCTTCCGCCCTATTTTTTTTTTTATTTATGCCTGATGCCACCAGCTTAGGTAGATGAACCTGGTGTCCTCCTTCCCTCCAGTCCTGATGGCCATATGCAGGATCTTGTCCATTCCCTGCAGTTCGCTTCTAGGGTCTGAGGCACCACCTCGTGATCCTGACCTGCCCAGGGTAGCCATGGTTAATTTTCCTCCAGCGACAACCACAGGTCAAGCACCACAGGCAGATTCTGCACCTTGAGTCAAGGGCACAGTGATTCTAGAGCTCTCCTCGTGCCCCTATGCGTTAGCCAAAGAAACCAAATGACTCAGCAACCTCATCCGCATCCAGATGTCTGGGTCAAAGCAGTGGAAGGAAGGGGTCAGTGAAAAGATTGTTGGCGAAAACAGCCAAAGTGGTGCAGTCATCACAAAAGGAGACAAAATTTGTGTGTGGGCTCTGGAGAACAGTGCTGTGGAAGGAACCATTAGAGACAGCCAACGTAACTGCTGGGATTTAGGCCTAGAGAGGGGGAGAAACAGGCCAGTGCTGTGCGTCCTGGCTCCAGGCAGTCTCTCCACCCTGACCCAGCTCCAGCATCAAAGGCTTCGAGGGGCCAACTTCAGCTACTACAGAGAGGGCCAGGTGTATGGAGCAAACAAAGCCTGTAGCCTGGGAGATTAGGAACTGCTCCTACCACCACCACATTCATCACCTGATTGGGTTCTCCCAACTCAAAGGTCACAGAAGTTGAGTTAACCTCAGTCTCCTTTGCCTGAGAGCACTCTCTAAGTAAGACACTTGAACGAGTCTCCACTTGTGCTCTGCTTCTAGAGCACGTGACCCAAGACACCAGGCAACTCCTGGTTAACTCAGGACTCTGCTGAAGTTCAATAACTCAGGCTGTCCTTCACCCTTGTCTCTCATACTCACTCCTGTGGTCGCTGAATATCACCTCATTACCCAGCCCATCCAGGGTATTCGTTGCACCTCCACCTCCTGTAATGATCCCATTCCATCAGTCGCCCAATCTTGCAGCCCCAACACATCCCTGAGCCTTGTCTACATATGCGTGCCCAATTCTAGACCCCACCTCTGAGCCATAGCGCATCCTCAGCCCTAGATCCAGGCAGCATTAACCTCACTCTCAAGAGAGAAAAACTGGGTTAAAGTGTTTAAGGCACGACTTCTCAAACTTCAGTGTGCAGATGAACCTGGGCATCTTGTTAAAATGAAGGCTCTGAATGAGCAGGTCCAGGCAAGGGGCGAGAGGTTCTGCATTTCTAACAAGCTCCTGAGAATGCGTAGGTTGCTGGTCCACTGCACTCTTGTTGCAATGGACCAGCAGCGTTAACCACAGGGAAAGCCAAGATTTAATGTCAGACTTTCATGCTTAGTTACATGTGTGTTCGCATTTCTAGAGCAGTGGTTCTCAACTGGGAAAGAGTTTATCGCCCAGGGCAAAAATGTAATTCCTAAAGATGCTTTTTGGTCTCCTTCAGCCTCATCTCCTAGGGCACAATAAAGTCTAACAAAGAAAGAGTAGGGATGTGGTAATATGAGGGCTAAGCTGGTGAAATCACCTTGTCACTCAAAGCCACATTTCCCTTCCACCACCTGTGCCAAAATGTGCTCAAGCATCACGTCCTCTGCGAAACCCTTCCATGCAGACATCACCAGCCTTACGTCCCTTGCTCTTCTCCAGGGTGCTCCAGGCCCCTCCCTGCATCAGTTAGAATTCGGGTCACCTTCAAGTGATGAAACCCCAAATGAACAGGCACTTAACCAGTTGAATTCTCCCAGGTGACAATACTGGCGTGGCTCTTCACAGCCTCAGGGAGCCAGGCTCCTTCCATCTTGTCCTGTCTTCCTTGACCTTTACTCCTAAGATCATTTTCTGGCCCAAGGTGGCAGCTTCTACTCTAGCCATCTGGTCCACATTCCAGAGTGCAGGAGTGCAGGAAGGAGGAAAGGTGGGGGATCATGCCTTCACCCTTAAGAACACTTCCTAGAAGCTGCACATACCACTTTTGTTCAACATCTTTTTGACCAGAATTTGGTCACAGTACCACACCTAATCTCAAGAGACACTAGGAAAATACCTGGAATCCATATAGTCATGTGCCCGGCTAAAAATCAGAGCTTCTATGTTAGGAAGGGGAGAATAGATACTGAGAGACAACTGGTCTATCTTGCCATAGTTCTCTCTCTAGTACAATCCTGATAGACCTCCTGGGGACAGGGTCAGAGCCCAAGTCTTCTTCAAGAACACAGGAAATGGCCCACAGGGGGTTCTCTGGCAATGTACAGCTAACTCTGCTTCCCATGTTGTGTACTTCTCATGTTGAAACTGTTACACACTTACCAGGTACTAATTCACTTGGTCCTCGCCACCCACCCTGCAATCTAGGTACTAATGTCACTCTCATTTTACACAATACAAAACTGAGCTCATAAAGACTTAACAAGCTACTCCTAGTCACACGTCTATTAACTGAAGGAGCCACAATTTGGACCCAGGTAGTCTGGTTCCAAGGCACCTGCTCTTAACCCCCAAAATACTCAGCCAACATCTATGAAACTGAACTGCACTACAGGACAGCAGCCAGAGCACCTCGTGGACCCTCTGCTCCACAGGCCAGCAGCACTCCTGGGGGGATCCCCAGAGAATTCTCTCGGGACACAGGGGTATAATGGGTCCTGTAACAAGATCTTCTCCAGAGAAAAGGGCAGATGTTATGACTCTGGGGTGGTGTCCCCTCCTCCATGCTGATGACTAAGGCCAGAGGACTGACTACTTCTAGACCTTTATTTCTCTGTGAAAAGGGGGAAAATAAAAGGAATAAAATAAAAATGGCACAGTTGACACACAAAAAAAAACCAATGAGGGGAAGGACGGGAGGTGGAGAAGTAAATGGGGGAGGGGTTCCCATTACAGCAGCAGGATCCAGTGACCCGGGATGCTCACATCTCTCCCCGACGTGGGCGGAGTAGCCCCTTCCTCCCAGGGTCGTTGTCCTGTCCAACCCCGTGCTCCCCCAGCCCATTGGGAGGTGGACAGTGAGACATCTTCCCAGGCTGGGGAGAGGAGGAACCGTGCTGGGGGAAGGGGCCTGGGGTCAGACCATGCACAGGGAGTGACAGCCAAAGGCCCCCCAGTGTCTCTCCAAAGAGGGACTTGTGGGGGTTGGAGGTGGACACTAGAGGCCAGTGTTTGCTCCTCTTCCAGCATCAGGCGAGAGACAGAACTAGGAAAACAGGAACAGGCAAGAATCAGAACCACAGCCCTCTCTCTGCCCCCAATGCCATGGTACCTCCCCCTCCCAGAAGCTGCGACCTTGTTCTCAAAGGACAGCCTAGCACCTGTCCTCAAAAGTCCACCCTCCTGCTAGGGCTCCCTGCTTTCTAGGTCTTACCAGTCAGAGCCTCCTGGGCAAAGTATTTGACGTCCACATCCTGGTCCTGGGTCAGCTTCTCTAGGATGGGCTTGACTTCACTCTGCAGGGTGCTGGAAAGCGAAAAGGAGACAGGGAAAGGGAGCGTGAGCCAGGCTGTACTGGGGCAACAGGTGGGCACAGGGCTCTTGAGCAAGAGGGTATACACAGATATGGATACACCAAATCCAAGGTGGGAGGAGTCTCAAGAATCCAGGACATACACAGGAATGAGAAATCTCCGCTCAATGCACAGGAAGGTGACCATAGTTAACAATGATATTTTGCATATTTCAAAACAGCTATAAGAGAAGATTTTGAATGTTCTCATTACAAAGAAATGGTAAACGTTTAAGGTGACAGATATGCTAATTATCCTAATTTGATCATTACACATTTGCACACATTATCGAAACACTACTATACCCCCATAAATATGTATAATTATGTGTCTATTAAAAGTAAAATCGGCCGGGCGCGGTGGCTCAAGCCTGTAATCCCAGCACTTTGGGAGGCCGAGACGGGCGGATCACGAGGTCAGGAGATCGAGACCATCCTGGTTAATATGGTGAAACCCCGTCTCTACTAAAAAGTACAAAAAAAAAAACTAGCCGGGCAAGGTGGCGGGCACCTGTAGTCCCAGCTACTTGGGAGGCTGAGGCAGGAGAATGGCGTGAACCCGGGAGGCAGAGCTTGTAGTGAGCTGAGATCTGGCCACTGCACTCCAGCCTGGGCGATAGAGCGAAACTCCGTCTCAAAAAAAAAAAAAAAAAAAAAAAAAAGAAAAA
>NC_037687.1:29094087-29095541 GCF_003255815.1 Theropithecus gelada | reverse complement strand
AAAAAAAAAAAAAAAAAAAAAAAAAAAGTAAAATCAGGCCTGGCATGGTAGCTCACATCTGTAATCCCAGCACTTTGGGAGCCCAAGGTGGGTGGATCATCTGAGGTCGGGAGTTTGAGACCAGCCTGGCCAACATGGAAAAACCCTGTCTCTACTAAAAATACAAAATTAGTAGGGTGTGGTGGTACACGCCTGTGATCCTAGCTACTTGGGAGACTGAGGCAGGAGAATCACTGGAACCTGGGAGGTGGAGGTTGTGGTGAGCCAAGATTGCGTCATTGCACTCCAGCCTGGGCAACAAGAGTGAAACTCCGTCTCAAAAAAAAAAAAGTAAAATCAAGGCCAGGCGCGGTGGCTCATGCCTGTAATCCTAGCACTTTGGGAGGCCAAGGTGGGCAGACCACTTGAGGCCAGGAGTTGAAGACCAGCCTAGACAACATGGCAAAACCCCCGTCTCTACTGAAAGTACAAAAATTAGCCAAGCATGGTGGTGCACACCTGTAATCCCAGCAACTTAAGAGGCTGAGACACAAAAACTGCCTGAATCCGGGAGGCAGACGTTGCAGTGAGCCGAGACTGCACCACTGCACTCCAGCCTGGGCGACAGAGCGAGATTCTGTCTCAAAGGAAAACCAAACAAACTGCAAAAAAACCAACCAACCAACCAACCAATTACTTTAAAAGTCAGAAGTATGACAAACAACAACAGACTTCTCTGGGGCCCCAAACAGGGAGATCAGAGCAGGCTGGGAAAGTAGAACAGAATCACAGAACCCCCAAGTCTCTGAGGCCCAACAAATGGGTATCTTTCACTGATTTCACACATATTCACTGAGGCCTACAATGTATATGGAATGAATACGGAGCTAAATCACTCTCGTTTCTTGCCATGAGGCATCCGGGCCAGGAGTAAGACAGAGACCAAACTGCTACGTAAGAAGGGAGTGCTAAGTGGTCCCAAGGGAAAGTTCCTGGTCCTCCAGGAGCCCAGAGGAGGCAACCACTCTCATCTATGGGGCCCAGGGAACTCCGCCTGCACCGAGTCAATTATTTTGGGAAATGGAGGAGGACTTCGGAGAGAAACTAAAGCTGAGGTTGTATCCTGGAACAGATTCAGACAGAAATCAAAAGTGCAGGCTTTGTGGGTCCCCCACTTTCACTTGACAGCTCCCTGTTCTCCCCAAATAACCACTATTCTTACTTCCATCATCTCGATTCTTTCATTCTGCCTGTTTCTGAACTTGACATAAATGGTGTGTTTTCTTGGGTTTGGCTCCTCACTCAACATGGTATCTGTGAGAGCCACCTGTGTTGCCGCCTACAGCAGGCATTTGATTTTTCACTGCTGAATAGTTTTCCACTGTATGAATGAACTAAAATTTATCTGCTCTACTGTGGGCAGACATGGAGGTTTTTTCTGGTTTTTTTTTTTTTTTTTTTTTTTTTTTTTTTTT
>NC_037687.1:29054788-29094001 GCF_003255815.1 Theropithecus gelada | reverse complement strand
GTTTTTTTTTTTTTTTTTTTTTTTTTTTTTTTTTTTTGAGACGGAGTCTCGCTCTGTCGCCTGGGCTGGAGTGCAGTGGCCGGATCTCAGCTCACTGCAAGCTCCGCCTCCCGGGTTCACGCCATTCTCCGGCCTCAGCCTCCCGAGTAGCTGGGACTACAGACGCCCGCCACCTCGCCCGGCTAGTTTTTTGTATTTCTTAATAGAGACGGGGTTTCACCATGTTAGCCAGGATGGTCTCGATCTCCTGACCTCGTGATCCACCCGTCTCGGCCTCCCAAAGTGCTGGGATTACAGGCTTGAGCCACCGCGCCCGGCCGGTTTTTTCTGTTTTTATGGCTACTATGAATAAAGCTACCATGAACATTCTTCGGACAGAAACAGCACTCATTTCTCCTGGATAGAGACCCAGGAGTGGAAGGGCTGTTTCACAGGGTGTTTGTATAACAAGCTTCACCAAATTCCACTCCAGTTCCACTCCCGTTTTCAGAGTGATCAAACCCTAAATACACAGCCTCACGTGCAATGGATGAGAGTTCCAGCTCTATGTCTTCAACATTTGCACCATTGAGTCTTTTTTAATATTGGCTGTTCTGGGAGGTGTGTAGTGATATGTCACTGAGCTTTAATTTGCACTCTCCTGAAGGCTGATGATGCTGAACACCTTGTCATATGCTTACAAGCTATTTGGAGATCCTTTTTCAAGTGCCGATTCAAGTCTTTTTTCCCATCTCTTTCTTGCCCTGCCTGATTTGTAGACAGGTATTGTGGATGAGTCCTTTCTCAGAAACATACATTGCAGACATCTTCCTCCAGTCAAGGGCTTGCATTTTACTCTCAAAATGCTGTCTTTTGAGAAATAGTGCTACATTTTACAGAAGGTCAACTTACCCATCAATTCCTCTGGTTTGCTGTGCCTACGCTAACTCATGAAGATATTTTCCTACATTTTCTTCTAGATGTTTTATTTTTTAAATCTTTCTGGTTCTGGTCTGTCATCTCAAATTAATTTGTTTATGCATTGAGGCGAGGCTTCTTTTTTTTTTTTTGAGACAGAGTCTGGCTCTGTCACCCAAGCTGGAGTGCAGTGGCCGGATCTCGGCTCACTGCAAGCTCCGCCTCTTGGGTTTGCGCCATTCTCCTGCTTCAGCCTCCCGAGTAGCTGGGACTACAGGCGCCCGCCAGAGGCGAGGCTTCTTTTATTCCTACATGGATATCAAATTGACCCAGCTATGTTTTTTAAAAAATATATATTTCTCCACTGAACTACAGAGGTGCCTGCTGTTAAACACACGTGGGACTGTTTCCGTGCCCTTGATTCCATCCTATTGGGCGATTTAAATATTCTTGTATTCACATCTATTTTAATTACTGTGGTGTCGTAACTCTTGGTCTCTGGTAGTATAAATCATCCAACTTTGTTCATTAGAAGTGTCAATTTTCCACTAAAGAACCTGTTGAGATTTAATGGGCTTATACTGAATCTAAAGATGAGTTCAGGGAACTGTCCCACACACGAATATTATGTAGGTCTGTTTTAATTTTTTTTGAGACAGAGTCTCGCTCTATCGCCCAGGCTGGAGTGCAGTGGTGTGATCTCAGTTCACTGCAACCTCCGCCTCCTGGATTCAAGTGGTTCTCTTGCCTTCAGGCTCCCAAACAGCTAGGATTACAGGTGTGTGCTACCACACCGGCTAATTTTTTGTATTTTTAGTAAAGACAGGGTTTCGCCATGTTGACCAGGCTGGTCGTGAACTCCTGACCACAAATGATCTGCCCACCTTAGTCAGGTCTGCTTTAATTTCTCACAGTAGTGTTTTACAGTTTACACTAGAGGTGTTACACATCTTTCACTGAATTTATTTCTGGCTATTTGATATTTTTGGTGCAATTATAAATTATACAAATACTTACATATAAAACATTAGGTGATTTCATTTTCTAATGACTTGTTGCTAGTATGTAAGACTGCCATCCCATCACCCCCCTTTCTATTTCATTCTGTGACGTTCATTTTACAGTTGAGAAAACAGACCTTGAGAAGGGAAAGGAGCCAAGGTCACACAGCAAGCAAGGAGTGGTGCCGGGCCTCTGACCCTGGGCTCTACCCTCAAAGGTCAAAGATGAAGGTGCCCACAAGCCCTTGCCAGTGTGTGTGGGAGTATCCAGACCTCACCTGTTGTCCAGGATGGGCCCTATCTTCTGCAGAGACTTGGCCACATTGAAGCGGACATTGGCCACCGGGTCCCCAGCCATACGCAGAACCGTGGGCAGCATGTGCTTGGTGGTGATATCTTGCCCACAGACCTCAGACAGCACCTGGGGGCCAGTGAGTAGCAGGGGTGAGTGCAAAGCTTCTGGCTAACTCTCATCTCCCACTGCCTCTGACCAGGCCACTCTGGTGATTATCAGGCCCTACAGAGGCTGAGCAACACGGGGACTCAGTTCAGTGTTACAGGAGTGGATCTCCCAACTCCACTAACACCATCCTAATACCACGTCTCCATTCTGTGATGTCCCAGTTTCTCTGTCCTCAGGCTTCCTTTAATTACTCTGGAGATGGACCTTAATTACCAAGCCCTAGGATTCATACTGGTAATCACAGCCTGGTGAGTATAAAGATTAATCAGGTTATACATGCACAGGGCTTAGAACAGTTAGGCTACAGATAGGAAGTGCTCCTGTCTATTTGCTTTTCCTACAATTATAATTATCTCATGTACTGATTTATGTGTAAACCATACAAAGAGCTAGAAATGAAAGAATGGGGTTTAAAAATAAACACAACTAAGTGTTCTGATCATTTCTTCCCACGCCACACTCTGGAGGTCACTGCTGTAAGGATCCTAGGGTGATCATCATTTGTAAAGGACCCCTCCTTACAAAGACCAAAGCATCAAGGGGTAACTATCCAAGGTAGTTATGTTACTATCCAAGGTCCATAGCTAAAGTATGGCCCTGCCAGAATTTAAAACTAGGTCTGACCTAGAGCCTGTACACTCACCCACCACAGATAGAGACACACATTCTTCAGGGAAGGAGAGGGGTGCTCACAAAGCTTGAGATCACTGCTCCAACAGGTCAAGTCTCCCAGGCCCTGGGTCCCTCACCATCGAAGTCCCCAGTCCCAGAGGCCCTATGACCCTGACCCTGGGAGGCCCACCCCCTTGCCTGCAGTTCCCCAAGGACTCATCTCTGAATAGAAGATCTCCTCCATGTCTCCATTCCCAAGCCAGGTGTCTCCCTTGGGGAACCCTCTACCATCCTTCCTCTCCCAGGCACTGCAGTTCCCTAGGGATGGGCCAGCAGGCAGGTGGGGGGCTCACATTGATGCAGAAGAGCGTGGTCATGCGGTGCAGGTAGTTAGGGTCTCCGGACATGGCCAAGACCTTGGGAATGATCGTGGCATGGGCCCACTCCTTCCCAAACTTTTCCACTAGCTTCTTCAGGTTGCTGGTGGCTGCTTCGCGGATGGCATATACTGCAGAAGGGTGAGGGTGAGAGAGACAAGGATTTGGAGGTGAAGAACTGATGTGGGCAAGATGTAGGTCACACTTACCATGGCTTACAAAGCAGCCCCGAGGTGCCAGGCTGCATGTGAGCCAAAGACAGAAAAAAGAGCTTACTATGTGCTATATCTAGTAATTGTTTTTTAACACAGTATCTTTCAACCACTCCAAGAGGTAGATTCCACTATTGGCCTCATTTTACAGATGGGCAAACTAAGGCTCCAACAAGTGATTTGCCTAAATTATGTGGCACTTATTACTTCAAACAGGGCTTCACAGAGACAAACATTGCCTTTTATTTTTTACCTCTCTTAGTGTAAACAATGAGCAATTCTCATAATGGCCCCAAGGGACTGGAATAAGAAGTTTTAAAGAATGAGTGTGGGGCTCATTCAAAGACAGCAGGTGACTTGTTTTAGATTTGAATCCTGACCTTGGAGCTGTCAGAACCCCGGTCTGGCTGCTCAGTGGCCCTCTGGCTCTCCACTATACCAGGCAACCCCTGGGTGATCTGTTTCGTCCTCCTCCCACTCAACACTTCTCTAGGACTCTAAAGAGCACGTGAGCTGGTCCGTATGAGCATCCAGTGGTACGGGGAGTGACTCCAGCCTCCTCCACTGCCCGCCACAACCCCAGCCAATCCATCCTTCCTTTCTGGAGCTTCCATCTCCTCCTGCTGCTCCTGTAGAGGTACTCACCATGATCCACAAGCCAGGCCATGCACAAGGAGTTAAGTTTCTCATCAAAGAACTCCACTCCCTACAGGAGAAACCAAGGGTTCCAAGGTAAGGGTTCCAGGGGGAGCAGACAGGGGGAGCTGCTAGCCACACCCCCTGGAACCTACACCCACCCCAGAAAGACCGGATACTTCTCAACTTTGTCTGAGGTGCTCCTTTCCCTCTTCTCTCTTATTGAATCCAATGCATCTTTTAAGGCCCTATTTCCTGGGTCCCTTCCTTTGACTCCCCAGGCATTGTCACAGCCTCCACTAAGCCTCCAAAGTACGCCATTTCCCCATTACAGCCCTGGACATACTGCACCTCCTCTGAGGCAGCACTGCCTGGCCCCCAGGCCTCGTCACTCACCAGCTGTCCAGCCAGCAGGGGCATGTACTCAATGATGGCCAGCCGCACCCGCCACTTGGCGTCCTCAGCCAGCTCCACAATGGCAGGGAGCAGGGACTGGGACAGCTGCCGGATGCCAATCACCTCATTCACACAGTCCAGGTTGGAGATGATGTTCAGCCGTACCTCAGGGCACTGAGGAGAGGAAAGAAGGATTCTGAGAGAATGCAATGTCCAAAGAATCCCAGGATGGAAAAAGCTCAGCTGCATCAACTTTGTATAATGGACATCTCCCAACGCCCTACTCCTGCCCAAACCTAGCTCCCAGTCCCAGGGGCACATTAAAGGCACACAAAAAGCAGGCAGCATGGACCGCTAAGTTAAGCAGATTCTTAAACCTTACAATAGTATCACAAGTAATGTTTAACCATTTTGAAAGGACTTTTAAGAATCACAGTAGGAAAAGACAGCCCCCTGGGAAAAATAGGCAGACATGATTCTTCTAATCCTAGCTCTGCTGCTTGCTAACATGGGTTCCTTTCTGGACATCAATCCACAACATGGGAGAGGGGAAGGAAGAAAACTATTTCCTTATTAAAGCTACTCTAGTCTAAAAAAAATAAATAAACAAAAGAGCACTGAAATGAATCAATAAACCAAGTGAACAAGCCTGGCAGGCCTGGGCTGTTGAAACCCTGCACATTCCAAAGATAGGACTGGCCCTTGCCCGGCTCCAGCCCTTGGTGTGTGAGCCTCAAGGTGCTGAACGCATGAGAAGAGAAGGCTCAGAGACTATATACCTTACCCATTTAAAAAGACTTCTTTGGCCGGGCGCGGTGGCTCAAGCCTGTAATCCCAGCACTTTGGGAGGCCGAGGCGGGTGGATCACGAGGTCAGGAGATCGAGACCATCCTGGCTAACATGGTGAAACCCCGTCTCTACTAAAAATACAAAAAACTAGCCGGGCGTGGTGGCGGGCGCCTGTAGTCCCAGCTACTCGGAGGCTGAGGCGGGAGAATGGCGTGAACCCGGGAGGCAGAGCTTGCAGTGAGCCGAGATCGCGCCACTGCACTCCAGCCTGGGCGACACGGCGAGACTCCGTCTCAAAAAAAAAAAAAAAAAAAAAAAGACTTCTTTTTGGTGCACCAAAAAGGTAGCCTTTTTTATTTAGACAAGCTTATAAATTCTGGGGAGAGTCAAAATGTGAAATATAAATTTTATACATCTAAAATGGAAATCCCAAATATAAATCAGATTAATTCCTCATACGAAGAAAACCATGCTGGCTCTTCTCTTCTTTTTAAGATAAGCTGCCCTGAGACAGGCTGGCTGCCAGCACATGATTACCATATAGTGCTTGCTGAAGGTGAAACTGGAGCAAAAAATGCTCTAGTCCTAGCAAGCGCTGTAAGTGCACTTGCAGCATGTATGGGCTTGCCTTCACACTGGGCTGAGCCTGGATCCTTCCCTGACGCCAGAGGCAAAATGCTCTCCAAAACTCTGGAAAGGTGTGAAATGACATAGCAGACAGGTTGAGGGGCTCTCACCTGCCAAATTATGCCCATTAAAGCATCAAAAACACAAATTATAGTTATATCTATAAAACATGATTATAAAAGAAAATACGTGCAAGTGAAGCATAACTCAGATAAATTACTTAAGTCATAAAATGTGTCATGAATATTAATGATTCAAACTTTTAGCAACTGACGTAAATAACTAATTTAAAATAGTACACTGTTAATCACCCACTAATACGGAAAAACAAAAAGAATAAAAAATACATTAAAAATAGCGCACTCTTTTCAATGTATTAAAAATTGACTGTAATTCTGCGGCTAAGAGATTACTCCACTGTAGCGGAATTGAGTAACATAACTTTTAGGGGCATGTGGGACTGAAATGTGATGTAATACTTTCTGTTGCAGTATTTCCTCCAACTTTCTAGCACACTATGTATGTGCCTGTGTATAAGAAAGGGATGGGGAAGAGAGAAAGACTGAGGCCTTTGGGAACAAAGATGTCACACAATGGCAAACAATCTGCCCAGTTCTTCACTACCAAGGCAAAAACCACCACGTGGTCCCTTCTGCCTCCTGAACAATCTTGAATCCTTCCATACCACTGCAGCCTCATCTCTACATACCACTTAGTCTATCCTCAGCCTTCCAGACTCCCACAGCACCCTCCAGTTTGGTCTTCCTACACTTCTGCTGGCCACCTCACTTCAATCTTTCCTCCACATAAGCCCAGGGTGCTTTCTAATACCAACTCTACTCTGGCTCTTCCACTTGCCCACAGTCAAGTCCAAGCTCCTTCCCCATGGTCACCCTGATGATCTCTACAGTCATCACACAACACCGCCTCTCATCCTCTGTAATCCAGGCAACCTGAACTGCTGGTGTGGTCACGTGACCCTCCCTGGCCAATGGGTGTATGGGGTGCAAGCACATGTGAAGAATCTCGTCCTTCAGAGGACTGGGCCTGCTGTGGTCTGTGCCTGACCCCTCCATGCTGACTAAGAGATGCTAAAACTGGAGAAGTTGCCTGAGACTCAGAGACAGTTGAGGTCAGCGGGGCTAACCCACCAGTGTAGGACTACCTATACTGTTATGAGAGAGAGAAAAAAAATCCTCCATCTAATTTAAGCCAGAATGTATTCTAGGGTCTCTATTACAGCACCTTAGCCTAAACCCTAAAAAACATGAACTCGTCCTTAACAGCACCTGTAACACCTTAATGGCATCATGGGACTGCTTGTCTCTCTCCATTGTCAGTCTCTGAAGACTTGTGAGGATTAAAACTGTCTTATTCTAGGCTGGGTGCAGTGGCTCACACCTATAATCCCAGGCCTTTGGAGGCCAAGGCAGGAGGATCGCTTGAGACCAGGAGTTCAAGACAAACCTGGGCAACCTAGCAAGACCTCGTCTCTATAGAACATGTTTTTAAAAATTAGCTGGATGTGGCGGCTCTTACCTGTAGCCCTAGCTACTTGGGAGGCTAAAGTGGGAGGATCACTTGAGCCTAGAAGGTGGAGGCTGCAGTGGACCATGATCACACCACTGTGCTGCAGTGTGGGCAACAAAGTAAGACACTATCTCAAAACATAAATAAATAATTTTTTTTTTTTTTTGAGACAGAGTCTTGCTCTGTTGTCCAGGCTGGAGTGCAGTGGTGCGATCTCGGCTCACTGCAACCTCTGCCTCCTGAATTCAAGTGATTCTCCTGCCTCGGCTTCTCGAATAGCTGAGATTACAGGCACCCGCCACCATGCCTGGTTAATTTTTGCATTTTCAGTAGAGACGGGGTTTCACCATGTTGCCCAGGCTGGTCTCAAACTCCTGACCTCAGGTGATCCACCCGCCTCAGCCTCCCAAAGTGCTGGGATTACAGGTGTGAGCCACCGCACCCAGCCATAAATAAAAACTTTTTAAAATTTCTGGCTCTATTATTCATATCTTTAATGCCCAGGAAAGGACTCATGCAGACTGCCAGGAGTAATGAATGCATGAACACACAGCTATGCCCACAAACAGGCAACTCAGCAAAGGTCTGGATGTCTGTTGAGATATCAGGAGATTCCCGGTCAATCTAGGTAACCTGTCCCCTCCACAAACCCAGAGCTGAGATCCTGGCACCCTTACCTCATCCTTCAGCTGAGCCAGGAAGAGGGGCAAGAGGTGCTCGATGGTGTTGTCTTTGCCCAAGATGGGAGAGAGGCCCATGATGACCGAGGCCAGGGCTGACTTGACATGTTGGTTGGCGTCAGACACCAGCTCCTGGGAAAGAGAAGGCGTAGGCACAGGGATCAGGGCAACCCCTGCATCAGCAGTGGCCAAGCAGATACCAACCCCTAAAAGACAATAACCTGCTTCTGCCCCTCTCATTCGTGGAGCATGGGATGGCTTAGGGTACAGGGGAAATCACTGTTCCTTATGCGTACCACCTACTTAGAGTTCAATGACCCCTGCTTTCAGCAGCCCCCACTCCAACCCCAAAACCCTGTGAATGAGAGGACTCAGTGAACTTTGAGGTTCTAGAAAGTACTTCCACCTCTAAGGTCAGCCTCAAGCTGCAATCAGGACCCTAATTGCTTGAAACCCAAGAGCTGCCTGGTCCCAGAGGGCTGGGAACCTAGTTTGCAGCTGACGATCCCCAAAGCCTTGTCTCCAGCCCCTCTTTTTAGCAGGCTCAGATCCACTTGGTTCCTCCCATCAAACTCTCTGTTACCTTGATGCAGGGCAAGATCTGGGACATGATCACATTCTCCCGACAGTCAGCTGAGAGGTTTTCACAGAACTCTGTGGGCAGGGAGAGGGAGGCAAAGGGAAGTGAGATCCAACGTTTTTAGTTCCACTTCCAGCCCCTCGGACACCCACCCCACTTGCTGTGTTCCGGCTGCCAGCACCAACCTTTGACCTTGTGGGAGGCTGCGGCCCTCACCTCGGCCTCACAGTCTTTCATCAGGTTCTGGAAGGCGGGGACCAGGTCTGTCTTGGTGATCTCAGGCCCCACTGCTTTCTGGAGCTGCAGACAGGAAAGAGGAGGGGGAGAGTGAGAGGGCCTAGTAGGTACTCTGGGCTAAGGAAGCCAAAATCAAAGAGAAGGGACCAGAATTAGGGGCCAGAGAGTGGGCCTTGGAAGCAGTGCTAAGATCTAATCCAAGCGCCAAGTCTGGCCCTGGGTCAAAGCTCTTCACCTCGCTGAGCCGCTTTTGCTTCTGAAGAAAACTGAGGACTGCAAGGGCACCTACCTCACAGTGTTGTCAGCATTAAAAATAACAGATTTCCATATTGTTCAGGCTACTGGGGTTTTCTGTTACATGATCCAAAAACATTCAAACAACATAGTGACTGCAACTTTTTGATTTATATATGGTTGTATTTCTTAAAGATCTGTTACCAGAAGCATGAATTACTTTTGTAATGAAAAAAAAACAATAGGCCAAGCACGGTGGCTTATGCCTATAATCCCAGCACTTTGGGAAGCCGAGGTGGGCAGACTGCTTGAGTCCAAGAGATCAAGACCAGCCCAGGCAACACAGTGAAACCCTGACTCTACATAGGAGGCTGAGGTAGGAGGATCACCTGAGCCCAGGAGGTCAAGACTGCAGTGAGTCATGACCATGCCACTGGGTGGCAGCAGCCTGGGTGACGGTGTGAGACCCTGCCTCAAAATAAAAATAAAACAATAAAGATTGACAGGGAAGAAGGCACTCTGGGGCCGGGGGCAGTGGCTTACACCTGTAATCCCAGCACTTTGGGAGACCGAGGTGGGTGGATCACTTGACGCCAGGAATTCGAGACCAGCCTGGCCAACATGGTGAAACCCCATCTCTACTAAAAATACAAAAATTAGCTGGGTGTGGTGGCGCACATCTGTAATTCCAGCTACTTGGGAGGCTGAGGCACAAGAATCACTTAAGTCTGGGAGACGGAAGTTGCAGTGAGCTGAGATTGTGTCACTGTACTCCAGCCTGGGCAAAAGAGTGAGGCTCTCTTAAAAAAAAAAAAGAAAAAAAGAAAAAAAAGGAGGCACGCTTGGCTCCTGCCTGTTTCATGGCATGAGGCATGGAAAGACACATGACTCTTGCTGCAAAGCTGGTTCCTGAAGACCTGGTAGGAAGCAGAACAGTTCATTATGAGGAAGGGAATGAACAAATAAAAAAACCTTGAAGGACCTCTTGGGAAAATATTGCCTTTTATTCATCTTGCAAATATTTACTGAATGCCTACTGTGTGCCAAGAACTAGTTTAACAGCCTAAAATTCCTGTTGTCATGGAATTTGTACTCGAAGACCCAGTGTGACACAGTTTATGCACTTCAGGAGACAAGGATGGGAAGAACCTTCCCTAAATGTGGTGATGGTATGCTATTCTGAGGCTGAGTCCTTCCTACAAATGCCAGTGGGAACCAGCATAATTACAGGCAAAGGGCGCCCCAGGGTGCAGCAGCACTCGAGGCCTCTCTGATCCCACCCTGCCCTCTCTCCTGCTTTCTCTCAGGCTAGGCCGTCAAGATCAGGCCGGAATGTTCCTGCTTGCACTTGCTCTCGCCTCCCAGGGTTCTTTGTCCTCTTGCTGGAGCAAAGTTCCTATCTTAGCTCTCACCAACTCATCTTCTAGAACCAGCTGCAACACCACCTCCCCTCCTCAATGCTTCCAAGGCCCCACATCTGTCTGTCTGTCCCACACCTGTGACACTTTATTATCAAATTTCCCCCTAAGTCAATCTTCCCCTTCAGACTGCCTGGCTCCGTGAAGGCCAGGAATGTGCCAAATTCACTGGCCCAGCAAATAGCTGGTGCTCAGCAGACATGTTTGTGGGATGAGGCAATCTGGATCCCCGCGGAAGGAGCACTGTGGGAGACACAGAGCTGGAGTCTTGCCCCCTTTCTGCCTGGCTGGTAGTGTCACTCTGATCAGTTAATTAAACTTTCTGGGGCCAGGCACGGTGGCTAACACCTGTAATCCCAGCACTCTGGGGGACCAAGGCAGGTGGATCACTTGAGGTCAGGCGTTCAAGACCAGCCTGGCTAACATGGTGAAACCCTGTCTCTACTAAAAATACAAAAACTAGCCGGGCGTCGTGGTGGGCATCTGTAATCCTAGTCCCTCAGGAGGCTGAGGCAGGAGAATTGCCTGAACCCGGGAGGGAGAGGTTGCAGTGAGCCAAGATTGCGCCACCACACTCCAGCTGGGCAACAGCACTCTAGCCTGGAGGACAGAATGAGACTCCGTCTCAAAACAAAAAAACAAACAAACAAACAAAAAACCCCATCTTTTTGGGCTGCGTCTTCCCCTTTGTGAAAGGACAGCTTGATTATGTCAGGAACACCCCACATGTGCTACCCTTCTCTGCTCCTGTGGCACTTTCCTCCGTGAAGCCTTAACTTAGCCTCAGAATCCTTCTCAAGGCAGCACTTCAAGATGCCATGTCAATCAACCAGGATTGGCATATAAAGTGAGATGAAGTTAGACGATCACAGGGATTTTATTGCTCAAACACCCAATGATTCCGTCGGCCTAATGGTAAACCTCAGCTCCTATATGCTTCCCTTCTGAGGGTGTCAGTGTCCCCCACCAGTGGGACAGTGTCAACGGTCGCTCACCTACCTCTGTGAACTTGTCGGCCACCATGTAGCGGACGCGCCAGGACTTGTCTTCAGCGGCCTGGCGCAGAGTGGGCATCACCAGGGCCTCCAGATCCTCCTGGGGCAGGAGCTGGGCAATGTTCACGCACGCCTCCACCGCCAGCAGCCGCACCGAGTCCTGGGGAGAGGAGAGGAACGCAGGAGGGCAGCAGAGGCCTTGCTGAACTCTGGGATTCTCTTTCACGGGCAGGGACCACCCGAAGCAGGTGAGAGCAGAGAGGTCCAGGGAGCAAAACTCACCTGCTCGTCAGAGGCCAGGTTGGAGAACATGGGGATGATCTCACTCTTGACGTTGTCCAGCTCCAGCACCTTGGCAAACTCCCCCAGCTTGGAGGCTGCGGCCCGCCGCACCATGGGGGTGTCATCTGAGCACAGGTTCCGGAAGTACCTGGGAGTCGGGGATGGGGATCATGAGGCAGCAGGCAGTACGGCAGAGAGGAGCAAGCACAGACTGCAGTTGTGTGGGTCCAGGATTTAGCTGAATGACCTTGGGCAAGTGATGACCCCCTGTCTGTCTTCCCAGCCCTATGAAAAGGCGCTGATAGTAACAGTACCTACCCCACAGGTCTGCATGAGGTTTCAATGAAATAATGTGTGTGGGACACTTCGCAGACTGCACATAATAAATCCAGTCAATGGTAAGTGCTGACAATTACATTATCATGACCATAAAAATTGCTTAACCAATGGGCCTGGTACAGTGGCTCATACCTGTAATCTGAACACTCTGGAAGACCAAGGCAGGAGGATTGCTTGAGCCCAGGAGTTCAAGACCCGCCTGAGCACCATAGTGAGACCCCATCTCTAACAAAAATAAAAAATGAGCCCAGCGTGGTGGTGCACACCTGTGGTCCCAGCTATTTGAGAGGCTAAGGCAGGAGGAATGCTTGAGCCCAAGAGGTTGAGGCTGCAGTGGGCTATGATTCTATCAGTGCACTTCAGCGTGGATGACAGAGCAAGATCCTATCTCAAAAACAAACGAAAAACTGCTTAACTAAGAGGCTGGTCTAGAGCCATAGAAAGGCTTTATTTTACAGCAGCAATTGCTTCGGTCAAAGATGGTCAGGGCCAGTGTAAGTATTTAAGTATCTGTGCAGCTGTAAACCAGAGTTCTGGAGTGAGCCACGGCTCAAACCTGGGTATGATGGTCAACTGTTTGCAAAGTAGAGGAGCAGGAGGCTGAAAACTGAAGTGGTTTATCTGCCAAAGGCACCGGACCTGGGACAGGCTGGAGACACCATCAGATGTGATGTGCTGAAAGTTTTTATGTTCCAGATTTTGCTCTAAGCACTTTATATGTGATAATTCCTTTTTTTTTTTAGATGGAGTTTCACTGGTGTCGCCCAGGCTGGAGTGCAATGGCATGATCTCGGCTCACCGCAACCTCTGCCTCCTGGGTCACGGCGACTCTCCTGCCTCAGCATCCCAAGTAGCTGGGACTACAGGTGTGCGCCACCATGCCCGGCTAATTTTTGTATGTTTAGTAGAGACAGGGTTTCACCATCTTGGCCAGGCTGGTCTCGAACTTCTGATCTCATGATCCACCCGCCTTGGCCTCCCAAAGTGCTGGGATTACAGGCGTGAACCACTGCATCCAGCCTATATGTGATAATTCTTTTAAATCCTCACATTAACCAGTGGGAAGGAGGACCTGTCATTATCTCAATTCCTAAGTGAGCAAGGGGGCAGAGATGGTAAACTGACACCCAGCTGTGTCCAGACACCAACTCTCAAGGATGTGGCCTACCACGTGGTAAGCAGGAGTGGGAGTGGAGAGAGTTCAGGGGCGTGTGGGCCCCAGGTAGACCGAAAGGAGGCTGAGGCTTTAGAGAAGGGGACCGAGCTGAGGGGGGAGCTTGGAGCTTCCAAGGGGGGCAGAGACTCACTGTCGAAGTTCCGCCTTGACAGCACTGGACACTCGGGGGTAGCAGACGGAGAAGAGGCCGCAGGCCGAGGTGCGGGAGGTGAACCAGTCGCCGCCCGCCAGCCGCTTCACCAGCGGCACAAAGTGTGCCTCCAGGTCAGAGGGCGAGTGCTCGTGTGAGATGGCCCGTAAGGACTCCACTGCCTTGTCCCGCACCACTGTCTCCTCCACTGTGGCCAGCGACTCCAGGGGTGGCTGTGGTGAGAATATGAAGTCACTGGACAGCTCCCTCTCTACCATCCCCGGCCCTGGACCCCCATCCTGCAACCCCGTCATGGGCTCATCTCCTCAGAGAAACCTTCCCTATTACCCATCCCAGCCTTCATTAAAAGAGCATTTTAAAATGGTTGCAGTGAATGATTCAAAGGAAAAACGTAATATTATGCCAGCCAGCAGAAGGTCTGTCAGCGTGCCTTCCACAAAGGTTCTTACTTAGGGGCCCTTGAAGGAGTTTCACTGGGGTCCATGAATCTGAAAATTACACACGTCACTTTCTGAGGAGAAAGTTCTTAGCCTCTCAAAGTGCAATGATCATCACTGACACTGCGTAGAACATCCGTTCACTGTGTGTACTAGGCAGGACCACCGTGTTGTACCAGGGGTGCTTGTTCTTCCTCACTGAATTCTATAAAGCAAGTCCTGATTTTAAAGAAGAGAAAACTGAGGTACGGACTGGCTTGCCTAAGCTAGTAATAGCTACAGGTCAGGATCGAAAACCTGACCTGAGTTTCTCATGAAGAGGTACAGTTGTGCTGTCTCATACAACTCTGGTGACTGAATTGGGATCTCATGTTTCTGGGGGACTATGGGGCACGGGACGGCTCGCTGGTTGTTACTGTGGGCCTAGAATGACTGTGCTCCTTCAGATATATATGACTGGCTCTCCACTGTATCCCCAGAGCCCAGCAGCACTCTTAGCACAAGACAGGAACTCTTGATTAGTGACCTACTGAAGGGAGACTCAACTTATCCCAATATGTTCAAATAAAGGTACAGAGGTCTCTGGTTTGAAATTCAACTTGGGCTGACAGATATTTAAGGCAGGAAAAAAAAAATCATAAATGGAAATGCCAGGACCCAGTCAAGTAACAGAATGAAGCTATCAGTCAAGGTGACAAGCGGAGGTGGCAGGGGGCATGAACAGGAAGAGGCAGGCACTGGGGCACCTTGGAGAGCATGTAGTCCAGGGAGGGCAGGTGCTCCCCAGCTCCAGGGACTGTCACTATGGGAGGATGCAGCTGGCAATAAGCAAATCTGGTTTTCCAAATGCAGTCCTCAAAAAAACTCAATAGTTTTGTATGTGAGAAATCTCATGGAACACATGCTACAACACGGATGAACCTTGAAGACATTATGCTAAGGGAAATCAGCTAAAAGTCAGAAGGACAAATATTTTCTGACTCCACTTATATGAGGAATCTAGAACAGTCAAACTCATAAAGTAGAGTGGTGGCTGCCAGGGGCTCGGGGAGAGGAAACGGGGAGTTCATGTTCAACAGGTCTGCAATTTCAGTTTGCGGAGATGAAAAATTCTGGAGATGGATGGTGATAATGGCTGCACAATGTGAATAAACTTACTGCCACAGAGCTACACACTTTAAAATAATTAAAATAGCACATTCTACATATATTTTTACAGTAAAACTATTAACAACAAAAACAAATGTTTAAAAATAGTTACAATGAATGATTCAAAGGAAAAATGTAATACTAAGCAAGCCAGCGTAATGTCACTGTCACAGGTCCTCGTGCTATCATGAGGTCTCAGGCTCAGGATGGTCTCATGGGAGTGGGACCATAGGTGTGGTGTGACTGGGATACTGCAGGGACAGAGTTCCTCTTGTTCACCTCGGCTCTCCCATCACGTGGGCTGGCACAGAGAAGGCACTCAATCAACACCTGCCAAGTGACTAGAGGTGGAGCTTATGGCAATCTGTTATAAGGAGGCCTGGGGACAGAGGCTGAGCAGTAATTATGCAAGCCAAGGTTCTCTTCTTCAGTAGGTTACTGCAGGAAGTAGTTCTCAAAGTATGATCCCTGACCATCCTGCAGCAGAATCACCCAGGAAGCCTATCCCAGCGTGGACCAAAACAATCAGAGTATCTGGAGGCAGGGCCCAGGAAGGTACACATTTAAGAAACTACAATTGATGCCTTTGCACAGCGAAGACTCACTACTGTGAAGCCTCTCTGTGAAGTCTGGGGGCAAGGGTTCTCAAACCTGGAGACCACACAGGGTAGGGAAGAGTGTGAACCGCCTAAAATCCTGTGTACTTTTATAAGAAGAGGGTCCAGAATTTAATAGATTCTCAAAGGGATCCACAATTCCAAACGAGTTAGGAGCTGCTGGCCAGATGCAGTGGCTCATGCGTGTAATCCCAGAACTTTGGGGGGCCAACACAGGTGATCACTTGAGGCCAGGAGTTCCAGACCAGCCTGACCAACATGGTGAAACCCTGTCTCTACTAAAAATACAAAAACTAGCCGGGCGTGGTGATGGGTGCCTGTAATCCCAGCTACTTGGGAGGCTGAGGCTTGAGAATCGCTTGAACCCAGGAGGTAGAGGCTGCAGTGAGCTGAGATCACAACACTGCACTCCAGCCTGGGTGACAGAGCGAGACTCTTTTTCAAAGAAAAAATAAAAATAAAAAGAGCTGCTGACACAGAAACAACCCTCACACCCAGGCACAGCGGCTCACACCTGTAATCCCAGCACTTCGGGAGGCCGGGGTGGGTGGATCACCTGAGGTCAGGATTCTGAGACCAGTGTGACCAACAAGGTGAAATCCCGTCTCTACTAAAAATGCAAAAAGTAGCTGGGTGTGGTGGCACACACCTGTAATCCCAGCTACTGGGGAGGCTGAGGCAGGAGAATAGCCTGAACCTGGGAGGCAGAGGTTGCAGTGAGCCGAGATTACGCCATTGTACTCCAGCCTGTGTAATGAGTGAAACTCCATCTCAGGAAAAAAACAAAACAAACAAATGAAAGAAAAAAAAAAAATCCTCACACTGCAGCTACAGAAGTCTCTGTAATTAATTCCATTTCACCACTGCTGAGAGCGAGGGCTGGGAGTGGGTCTGACACATCTCTGGGCTTCCACAGCCTAGAGACTTTGCTCAATGTTTGTGGAATGAAGAAACTACACAAAGCCATTTTCTATTTCCTATAACCTGTAAAAATCCAGGTTAACAGCCACCTCCTCCAGGAAGCCTTCCCTGACAACTTCCCATCCCACCTCAGCAGGTTAGGTATCTACCCTGAGTTTTAAGGGCCCCCCTGCCTCCCTTGTTTACAGCGTTGAAAGCAACCAGGAGCCTTCTGAGGATAGTACATAGGAGTGGCTAAGAATTAGGGGACTGGGATCTAATCTGGACTCTGCCTCTTCCCAGCTTGGGCAATTCACTTAAACCAACCTGTGCCTCAGTTTCCTCATCTGAGCAACAGAGCTAACATCAGCGCACAATTGTGTAAGGCTCTTGGGATGTGCACTGCAGGCAACGAGCAAGCACAAGCTATTTTGATCTAACTCTTCTCTGGTTTCCAGCACTGCCTGGTCCAGAGAGCCCCAGGATGTCTGCAGGCTGACATGAATACCATACGCATCGGTCACAGGGAATTGCTTCCCAAAAGGAAGCGTGGGTTGACTGGGACTTTCCTCACTGAGAATGTTCTGTTGGGAGACCCTGGCCAGGTAGGAGAAGGATCTGTGGGTCCCAGCCCAGCTCCAAAGCAAGCTTGAGTCCCAAGCTCAGTTGTAGACCCTGGGGGCCTTTGTTGAAGCCTTGGGGTTTCATAAAAATGATGTCTTCTGCTCCTAAGTCCTCTGAGAAGCTACTGAAAGCTATGAATTCACTGCTCAGAAGTTCCACCTGACAAATATCAGCCAGGGGCTACAGACAATTTTGTGAAATTCAAGGAACCCCTTCTAGGCTGGCCCCCAAACCTTATCATGCTCATGTGAAGAAGTCCTGTTTTTTGTAAAATGTATGAAATGATCTCATTTATGTACAATTTTCTGTGTGTCCATATGCACAAATCATACACATACGCCCAGATGAAAGCTGAGATACCAGAATTTAATGGTAACTATCAAGTTTCCTTAGACAATGCTGTTTGGGAAAAAATGAATTACTGTATTTGCTCAAATCCCAAGATCCCAACAATGATAAGCACCATTCTTTTTTTTTTTTTTTTTTTTTTTTTTTGAGACGGAGTCTCGCTCTGTCGCCCAGGCTGGAGTGCAGTGGCCGGATCTCAGCTCACTGCTAGCTCCGCCTCCCGGGTTCACGCCATTCTCCGGCCTCAGCCTCCCCAGTAGCTGGGACTACAGGCGCCCGCCACCTCGCCCGGCTAGTTTTTTGTATTTCTTAATAGAGACGGGGTTTCACCGTGTTAGCCAGGATGGTCTCGATCTCCTGACCTCGTGATCCGCCCGTCTCGGCCTCCCAAAGTGCTGGGATTACAGGCTTGAGCCACCGCGCCCGGCGATAAGCACCATTCTTTTACACACCACTAAGAGGGAGAAAGGTTGCTGCTATAAAACACCATCAAGGGCTGGTGCCACATTGTATCTCTAACAACAGTGAAATACAGAATCACTGGGGGAGTGGGGCGGAGGCAGAGGCAGCAGCAGTGGCCCAGGGCTCTGAGAACAGTGAAAACCAGGGGACTTGGCAACTTGTAAGGCCTTCCTTCCCAGATCTTCTTCTCTCAAACAATGCTTCTTGTTGGGATCTGACCCATCTTTGTGTTCCTAGCCATCACCTAGCACGGGACACACAGGCAGGCAGTGGGGTGGGAATGTGGCAGAGAGTCAAATAGACAGACCAAGAATCCCAGCTCTGCCATCTACAAGGCATACAATCTTGAAGAGACACTTAACCTCTCAGTGCTCCAGGTGGCTCACCCATAAACAGGGAATCCCTCCTACCCCAAAGGCTGGATATGATGTCACAGCAACAATAATGACAACTGCAGTTAACATCTGTTAGTACTTACTAAGTGCCAAGTACTGTGCAAGGGCTCTTCAAGATAATTTTAAAAGGTTTTCATAATCCCATTTTGCAGATGAGAAAGGTACAGCACAGAGAGGTTAAGTAATTCTCTTACAAGTCATACAGCAAATAAGTGGTAGAACCCAGCCTGACTCCAAACCCACAGCCCTGGATGTAGAATCCCAGATGAGGCCTGGCACTGGGCACCTACCTGACCACTAAACAGAAAGGATGACAACTGCACCCTGAGTTCACAATATTAAAAGCCACTACTGGCCGGGCGCAGTGGCTCAAGCCTGTAATCCCAGCACTTTGGGAGGCTGAGGTGGGTGGATCACGAGGTCAGGAGATCGAGACCATCCTGGCTAACACGGTGAAACCTCGTCTCTACTAAAAATACAAAAAACTAGCCGGGCGTGGTGGCGGGCGCCTGTAGTCCCAGCTACTTGGGAGGCTGAGGCAGAAGAATGGCGTGAACCCGGAAGGCGGAGCTTGCAGTGAGCCAAGATCATGCCACTGCACTCCAGCCTGGATGACAGAGCAAGACTCCGTCTCACAAAAAAAAAAAATAATAATAAAATAAAATAAAAGCCACTACTGACTTGTTGGATTAAAGCAGATGTCCACGGCCCAGCTGTTCTGACGTGATCCCCATGCTCTCCAACATGCTCCCCTCCCTGCCCTAGGTTGGCAGGGCCATGGGCCTGACCCTAAGGGGTGGGCAAGAGGACTTCCTGCCTTCCACTCACCAGCAGGCAGTGCACGTACTCTGGGCCTCCCACCAGGGTAGTGAAGGTTCCCAGCTGTTCTGCCAGGGCCAGGAGGACCTCATCTTCATCATAGATGGTATCTGTGGAACCAAGACAGACTTCGTGACTATCCCACCTCAACTCTGATCCCAGCCGAAGCTCAGAACTCACAGACTCCATTCTGCTTCCTCAGGCTGTCAGCACTCAGTTTCCCCATCCGCCCACTTGCTCCCCACTCTCCACCTGGGCTGACACAGAGATCACGGCACAGGCATGGCTGGGATGAGAGAGCCCTAAGTCCTGCTTCTGCCCTCTAGCAGGTGCGGAACACTGACTGAGTGATTCCACCTCTCTGAATCCCAGCTTCTGCGTCTGTAAAATGGTGTTCACCATCCCTCCCTTGTAGCAAGGGTTACAGTGAGGAGCAAATATGACCAGGTGTATAAAGCACAGAGCAACGTCAACGAGAGCTTTTTTGGGGTGCAGCTTCTCCCCTCAGCACTGTTCTCTCTGCCAGAAATTTCTTTTTATCCTTGGAGATTCAGTTTAGCTACCCCTTCTTGGAAGATTTCTAGGATGTCCGCTGGAACACCTTCTCTGGGCTCAGTCTCCCTCTCCTTCCATGCCACCTTTACCCACACCCTTAACATAGGCTATAATCAGCGAGCCCAGGACTGGCTCCTCTCTATGCCCCAGTTCCTGCCAGAGCTGAGCAGACAGACAGCAATTCAGGTTTGCTGAAAGAATGAATATGTGAAGGGAAAATCTGTTCTGTCCCTAATGCCCACATCCAAAGGCCTCTCTCTTAAGCTCCATCCTCTCATCCCTGAGGCAGTGGGAACTGCTAATCCCTGCACAGCACAAGATGCTAATATCCCTGGCTTCTATTACCACTTAAACTTCCTGCATTTAAGCTGGGTATATGGCAATCCAGCAACAGACTACATTTCCCAGACGCCCTTGCAATTGGCAAGGCCATGTGACCTTGCTCTGGCCAATGGGATGTGAGTGTTAAGTGGTGGGTTCAACTTCTGCGTCACCTCTTTATCACAACCGTCTCATTTAAGTAGTCATTAGCATCATCCCCATTTTATGGTGGGTTCAAATATTGCTTTACTGTTGGGTGCTTATACAGCAACTCACTTCATCTCTCTGAGCCTTTCTCATCCCCCAAATCACAACAGGCCGTTCTCACTTCACAGGGTTGTTCTGAGACTAAAGGGAAATAAATGCTTTCAGTGAAGAGTTCAGCACAGAGCCCAGTAGGAGGGTTAGCATCTCTGCCTCTTCCTTCAATAAATTCTCGCCAATATGACTGTTCTTAGGCTCATTCCCAGCCTCAGTTTCCCTGGCTCCCTCTGCACACAGTTAAAACCACCCTCACTGTTTTCTTCGTCTCCTGAAGACCTTATGCATATCCACAGACTCAATTCTTATTCATCTCTATCTCCAGTCTAGACCTTATAGCCAAGCAATGCTGCTGAAGGCCAAACACCTGGGAGCTGCCAGCACCCTGTCTTCCCACCAATCCACACAGAACTATCCTCCTTGGAAGGGTTGGCAGCTCCTTCTGAGCCAAGTCTGTCAACCCTCCCAACCTAAGGTCACTCTGATCATCACTAGCTGTCAGCTGGGAGACTGCAACAGCTTCTTACCTGGTTTTCCTGCTTCCACCTTTGCCCCTACACCATCTGGATCTCCCAGAACCCAGAGTGACTCTTTCAGGTGTAAAAGAAATCCTGACACTCTTTCATTTCAATCTGCCAATAGTTCCAAAGAAACCTGATCTCACATGTTGTGGTCACTGTTCTTCTCCAACCTCATGTCCTAGTCTCACTCTCCCTTAACAATCTTACTCAACTCATGGCTACCTCACTGCTATTCTTCCAACACGCTGAGCACACATCTGCCTCTCCTCACAGCCTGAAATGCTCTTCCCACAGAGTCCCATATGGCTGGCGCCTCCGTTCCACTCAGGACCCTCTCCCATTAAGCTTCCATAAAAACCCAGAGGGTTCAGAGAGCTTCCAGATGGTGAAACATGTGGAGGCTCTCGAAGGGTGGTGGGCTCAGGGAGGGCACAGAAGCTCCAGACCCTTTCCCCCATACCTCACTCTATGCATCTCTTCATCTGTATCCTTGGCGATATAATACACCGGTAAACGTAAGTGTTTCCCTGAGTTCTGTGAGCCTAATCAAACCCAAAGAGGGGGTCATGGGAACCCCAACTTGAAGCTGATCGGTCAGAAGTTCCAAAGGACTTGCAACTGGTGGGCAGGGTTGGGGACAGTCTTGGGGACTGAGCCATCAATCTGTGGGATCTGACACTATCTCCGCATAGACAGTGTTGGAACTGAATTAGAGGACAACCAGCTGCTGTCCACTGCTCAGTTTGGGGGAAAAACCCCAGACATATGGTCACAGAAGTCATGTTCTGTGTTATGATTGCTCTGGTATGAAAGTAGAGGAAAGACGCAGAGTTTTCCTTACACACCCCGACTGTTAGGCACTGCTCTTATTAGACTCCTTTACAAATAAGGGAAATGAGGCTAAGAAAGGTAGAGTGACCTACTCAGCTTTCCTAGCAAGTCGGCGGCACAGCTGCTTGTTTCAAACCCAGGTCCCTCCAACGTTTTTCCTCTGAAACTTCTTCACCACTTTATTATCCTGCCATGCCTCAGCATTCTAAAGCTTTCAAGTCTCCCCAGCAGTTCACCAATAGAAGCCACCTGGTTTGGGGCCATTTGTTCAGTGTCATATGAGCAGACTCTTCATATAGCATTCAGTCAGACACATCTGCACCCCTCAGTCACTAGCTGTGCCACTGCAGGCGAGTCACTGCACCTCTTTAGGCTCCAATACCCCATGTGTCCAGTGCGGGGAGAGGTAACAACCTCAAGCTCCTCCCTCCCCAGGATCATCACTAGGTCCAACTAAGACGATCCCATACACAAGAGTTTAATTAGTGACAAAGCATTCTAAACCTTCAGCTGTGATTTCCGCTGGTATGAAGTATAAAGCATGAAGTAGTAATGGGAATAATGATAACAGAGGATTTACCATTAATTGGTAGTCCAGTCTGTATCAGACAGTGTACTAAGTGCTTTACCTACATCCTCACAGACAGCAGTGCTTAGTAACAGCCTGGCAGCTAACACTTCGGCAGCACGTACTGCACAGTGTCATAAGCACCTTACAGTATCTTATTTAGTCTTCGTGTTAGGTTACATAATTATGCCCATTTCACCTGTGAAGAATCTGAAGCAGGTAGATGTAAAATATCTTGCCCAAAGTCACACACCTAGAAAGTGGTAGAGCTCGGATTTGAAATCAGTCATTAACCAATGCTGTCAAGTTAAAGGCCAGAATGACTAGATAAATATCCCTTCTCAGTTACCTCCTAACTGCATGACCTTGGGCAAATGAATCACTTCAACTCTCTACACCTTGATTTCTTCATCTATAAAATGGGGACAGTAGTATCACCTGCCTAAGGCACTGCTGTGAGATTAACTGGGTGAAAGGACGGTGATGTATGTTTACTGAGTACAGGCAGCTTTCTAAACACTTCATATGAACTCAATCCTCACAAGATACAGTGGAGAACACCACCTGGCATATAGTAAGCATATCGTAAGCATTAGCAATTGTTATTAATATTGAATGTTCAGATCAACACCACGGCACACAGATGATTATCCCAATCTACAGATGAAAAATGTAAGAAACAGATAAACTAACTTGTCTAAAGTCACCAGCTTCCAACTGTTGGAACTGCACCTCAAACCTGGTTCTATCTGCCCCTAGATCCCTCTCACCAATGTCTGCCTCCAGCATTCCAGACCATTCTTTTAGAGCAAGACGGCACTTCTCTGAATCCCTTTTCCCACTCCATAATGTCTAGCACAGGGCAGACATTCACAAACCATATGTTAAATCCACAAGTCTTCTCTTATCTAGTGAAAACCACCTCCCAAGAGTCCCCACATCTGGTCCCAGGGGTCCCCTTCGTTACCTGTAAGGAAAGGCAGAAGCTCACTTCGAGTCCTTTCGACCCCAAGGGCCAAGGCGATGGTGGACAGCTTCTTGATGCTGTTGAGGCGAAGCTAATGAGAGAACAAGAAGAGGAGGGGAGAATGTTAGACATTCCAGACACACATGAGTTCGGACAGCTCCGAACCCAGTCAGCCCCTGGAAGCTTTGCTGGGTTACGTGTGAAGATGTTCAACAGTAATTTGGCAAACGCCCACCAAGAGACCCTGTGACCTCGAGCTAATCATTAAATAACAATAGTAGTGGCAGCAGCAACAAATGCAAAAGAACATCCCTTGGTTCTTATGGAAGCGACACCTCCTCAGTTGAACTTTCCAAGACCACTCTGTTGAAAACTGTACTCCCTCTCCTCCTCCTCTCTCCTCATCACCTTCTCCTGTACTTAGTACCACACACCATGCTAATACACTGTACTTTAACAGCAGCAGCCACTTTATAACATGCTTCCTCTGTGCCAGGTCCTCGGCTAAACACATCCACACACCTGCACCCCTGTCACTAGCTGGAGTCCCATTTTACAGACAGGGAAACAGGCTCGGGGAACAAAAGCCCCTCTCAGGGTCAGAGAGCTAAGATCACATGGGGCAGGATTTAAAACCAGGATTGCTGGCTAAGTGATGATAAAAGAACAAACAACACTCCAGCCTGGGCAACAGAGTGAGACTCTGTCTCAAAAAAAATAAAGAACAAACAATATTACAATAAAATGACGACAAAAACAGGAGTAGCATTAGCAGTAGTAATAATACCACCAGTATAGGAGGCTGAATGGCAGCCTCAAAAAGTTACGTCCCAGTGATGAGCACGTCAAAATAGAGTCTTTGCAGACGTAGTTAAGTGTGTCCAGATCATTCTAAATGGAGGGTTAGCCTTAAATCCAATGACAGTGTCCTTCTAAGAGACAGAAAGGAAGACAGATACACAGAGGGGAAGGTAAGCATGTGAAGATGGGTGGAGAGACCAGGTGATGCATCCACAAGCCAGGGAACACAAGGAATTGCTGGCACCACCGGAAGTCCTAACTTCCAGAAAGGCATGGAATGGGTCTCCCTCAGAGCCTCCAAAGGAACCAACCCTGCTAAGACCTTGATTTCAGACTTCTGGCCTCCAAAACTTGTTGTGTTAAGCTACCCAGTCCGTGGTGATTTGCTGTGGCAGTCCCAGAGAACTATTTTATTTGGCTAACAAACATAATAGATCTCATGCCAAGCATTTACATGTTGGGACTTCATTTGATTCTCTAGATCCTAGAAGAAAAGCATGGCTGATGTCCTCTTTTCACCACTTTGGAAAGTGAGGCTCAGAGAGGTAAAGACACCTGCCAAAGCCAGCACCAAGGGAGTGTGGGATCCAAAGCCAGCTGCTCTGACTGCAGGCCAGACTGTGGAACTCTCCCCTCATTTCTTCATCTCCACCACGATGCCTCTCCTATTATTAACAGCTCCCAGCACTGTCACAAGAATGGAATGAGCTCATGTGTGTGGGAGTGGGAGGAAATGCTTTCGCGAGTGGGAGAGTGACTAATGGTCCCACAGGGGACCTTTCTTCCTGGATAGAGGCAGAACAGGTAGGGACAGGGCGAGGTTGAGGAGCAGGACCTCCCTTAGCCTGTTCTGTTCTGAGGCCCCACATAACTGAGACGAGGTCTACAAGTGACTAAGATCCTGCGTGAGGGGTTCTCCGGTCCAGGAGTTGAAGAATATCTTTGGGATTACAGACGATGAGCATCCGATGAAGTGTTGTGATGGTCTCTCCTCAGAAAAATGCACACAGTTAATCTTTCATATAGGTGGTCCAAAACTTACCATCCTGGCATTAAATGGACCTCAGGATAGAGTACTACAAAACCTGCAACTGATTTTCAGCTAAAAAATAAAACATATATAGAGACAGACCTATAGAAAGATAAACAACTAATATGGCAAACACTAACAATCACTGACCTGGGGTGTCTAAGTATAGAGGTGCTCACTGCACTAGGCTAAAAGTCAGCAAAACTTATTCTATACATTCCCAGACAGTAATTATTTTCAGCTTTGCAAACCTAACTACTGAACTCTGCCTGTGTGGCACTGAAAGCAACCACAGAACCAGAACTAGAGAAGCAAACAGGCATAGCTATGTTCCAATAACTTTATTTGCAAAAGCAGACAGTGGGCTGAATTTGGCCCACGGACTGTAGTCTGCTGACCCTTGTATTAGTCTTCCAACAGTATGCAAGTCTGAAAACTTTCATAATAAAATACCATGGGGAGGCCGGACATGGTGGCTCACGCCTGTAATCCCAGCAATTTGGGAGGCCGAGGCAGGCGGATCACGAGGTCATGAGATTGAGACCATCCTGGCTAACACGGTGAAACCCTGTCTCTACCATAAATACAAAAAGAAACTAGCCGGGCGTGGTGGCGTGCACCTGTAATCCCAGCTACTTGGGAGGCTGAGGCAAGAGAATGGTGTGAACCCGGGAGGCGGAGCTTGCAGTGAGCAGAGATCACGCCACTGCACTCCAGCCTGGGCGACAGAGCAAGACTCCGTCTCAAAAACATAAAAAAATTAATTAATTAATTAAAATAAAATAAAATAAAATACTGTGGGGAGTATTGACCTAGTTGTCTATTTCTTTCCTCTTTGTTTTCTCCAAGTTGATCTGTGTGTTCTTCTCTCAGCTGAGCTATGGGGAAATACACACATGGGCTAGCACGACACTAGGTGAGCAGCAGTCCTGAGGACAATGAGATGGTACAGGGAATAATCACAATTAATAATCATAATCATAAATGTCAGAACCATAGCAACAAACATTTACTGTTTGCTATGTGCTTGGCAGCATTCCAAGTGATTGACATGGATGATTAACACATTGAAGCCTCCTAACTGCTCGGAAGTATGTATTGTTAGTAGCATACCCACTTCACTGGTGAGGACACTGATGCACAGAGGCAAGGCTGTCACTTACTGGAAAGCAACGAAGCTGGGCAGCCTAACTCAATTTCAACATCATGCTGTCATTTAGGCAAAAATGTCTGTATGACAAAGCTTCCATAAAAACCAAAGAGGATAGGATTCAGACAGCTTCCCGATAGCAGGACACGCAGATTCTTGGAGGGTGGCATTTCCAGGGATGGCATGAAAGCTCCCCGTCCCTTCCCCCATAGCTTACCCTATGCATCTCCTCATCTGCATCCTTTGCAATATTCTTTATAATAAACTGGTAAATCTAAGTGTTTCCTGAGTTCTGTGAGCCGCTCCAGCAAATTAATCAAACCCAACGAGGGGGTCGTGGGAACCCCAACTTGAAGTTGGGGATGCCCAAGAGGTGGGCCCATGACAATCAGGCTGCTCTCCCATGGCACAGAGTCCCCTTCCTCCCACTGCTGTTCTTCCGGATTCTGCTTTTGGTTTCATTAAAAGTGTTTGTTTCTTCAGGCAGACAACATCATCAACGCTTGAGAAAGGTGCCTAGGGTGGTACTACAGGGCTGCAAAGTCCAGGTTCAAGGCTAAACTGCTTACATATTAGCTGTGGAATCTTGGGCAATCCTTGTACCTTTCTGAGCCTCAATTTTCTCATCTGTGAAGTGGGGATGATGAGAATACCTACCCTCAGAGGGTTGTCCTGAGTACAAAATGACATTCTACAGGGACAGCCTAGCACTAGGGGAAGATTAATAATGGCAGCCGTGGCAAGCACGCCTCACTGACAGCATCCTGATTTTGTTCAGATTATTAAGGAGGACACTGTGGCAGCTGGTTCACTTATGTTTCTTTTCCCTTTTTCCACCATGACAGAATAATAACAGCAAATATTTTCTTAGTCTCTACTACGCCCCAGGCTTTAATGTTTTAACTCATTTAACCCTCACAATCCCATGAGGGAAATACAGAATCCCCCATCTTAAGGCAGAGAACACAAAGTCACAGGGAGGTAAACTGCATACAGCTTACTGGTGGCAAAGCCAGGATTTGAATCCCAGCCACCAGGTTCTTAACCAGTACTATGGATTCATATTTGCTCTTTTTTCTTTTTTGTTGTTCTTGCTGTTGTTTTGAGACAGGGTCTCGCTCTGTCACCCAGGCTGGAGTGCAGTGGCACGATCGCAGCTCACTGTAGCCTTGACCTCCCGGGCTCAAGTGATTCTCCCACCTCAGTTACCCAAGTAGATGGGTCTACAGGCAGGTGTCACCAAGCCTAGCTAGTTTTTTAACTTTTTGTAGGGATGAGGCCTCACTATGTTGCCCAAGCTGCCCTCAAACTCCTGAGTTCAAGCGATCCTCCCGCCTCGATCTGCCAAAATGCTAGGATTACAGGCATGAACCACTGCACCCGGCTTTGTTTTTTGGGTTTTTTTTTTGTAGAGGGGTGGGGTGGTGCCATGAATCCCCTTAGTAGGTCTAATAATGAACACAATTTTGAAACAGAGGTGAACACAAACGACACTAGAAGGTATGTATAATAGTAGAAATGACATGTGAACACATTCTGGCGACAGTCACAGGTTTTGCTAATACTATCTATGATATACCATAGGGATATTATAATTAATAACAGAAGGGAAGTTAAATGTAAGTTAGAGGTTAACGAAAATAAAGATGTTATAATTCCCAGGCAGGTCCAAACTCATGGACCTGCCTGGGAATTGCAGATGATCCCCAAGTTAAGAGCTCCTGTACTGGGCTACACTGCTGCTCATCATCCTTGGTTTTCAGCTGTATACATGACCCTTGGAAAAGACATGTCTGAATTGCCTTTGCATCTGAATGTGACTATAAGACTAACATCTGGCCAATAAAATCCAAGTGGAAATGTTTTGTGCAACTTATAGGGATGGGGTTCACACTTATCTTCCCTCCTTCCTGTCTGGAATGGAGTTATAATGGTTGGGGCTTCCGCAGCCAACTTGGGGACCTGAGGTAACCTGGGGGACAGGGAGGGTAGAATGGAGGACACAAGCAGCATATAATGGTAAGAGCCTGGGACCCTGACACCATGAAGTGCCACAGCAGCCTGGACTGCCACCAGACATTTTGGTCATCAGTCAGAAATAAACTTCAAGCTCACTTAAGCCCCTGTTATTTAGAGTTTTCCTACTACTTATAGCCAAACTTAACCTCAACTAACTCTGCACATGACCTAGTTCTGGGCAAAGAGATATACAAGTAAGTCTGCTGAGGAGATTCAGTAGAGATTTTCCTCCTTCATAAAAGGGAGGAGGGGAAGAACCTCTGTGTCCTAAGCTGGCCCCTGGTAAACTGCACGAAAAAGTGCAGTCCCACTAGGACAGCAGATGCTGCTGGAATCTTATAACCAAAATAGGCCAGTCAAAAAAACCGCATTTCTGTGATATCTTTAAGCCGACCCAATTCTGTGATAGCTTTGAGCTGCTGAACTTGCTATATGAGAAATAAAAAGAACCCTCACTTGTTTAAACAACTCTTGGTTGGGGTTCCTGTCACATTCCTGACAGAAAAGCTATTAATACCATCATTAAGAAATCTTGACTGGCGGTTGATCATGTCATATTCTGAGGAGAATTCCCTGTGTACTGACTATCTCCCAAGCGTGTCCCCACCAAGCACTTGCTACAGTTGTGATACTGTGAAATACAGATTTGGGCTCCGTCCCCATTTCCTTGCATACAACTCTTCAAATCCTTGGAATCTCCAAGGTGGGTTTTGTATGCTAATGTTGACTGATACCTTCAGGATGGGGTCCATGGTCACTGGGAAGACAGTCATGGAAAACACAGAGACGTGATTAGAGGGTTGGGATTTTCAGCCCCACCCCACATCCTCCATGGAGCGGACAGGGGCTGAAGGTCAAGGTGATCACCAGGTTCAATCAACCCTGCCTACCTAACAATGCCTTTATAAAAACCCATAAGGACGGGGCCTGGGAGCGTCAACACAGCTGAACACACACAGGTTCCTGGAGGGTGGTGCACCCAAGAAGGGCATGGAAGCTCCACACCCCTTCCACCATAGCTCACCCTATGCCTCTCTTCATTTGTATTCTTTATACTATCCTTTATAATAAACTGATAAACTTAAGTGTTTCCCTGAGTTCTGAGAGCTGCTCTAGCATATTAATCAAACCCAAAGGCAGGGTGGTCATGGGAACTCCAACTTGAAGCAGGTAGATCAGAAGTTCTGAAGGCCCAGAATGGCAACTGAAGGCGAAGGTCAAGGGGCAGTGAGGCCTGAGCCCTCAACCTGTGAGACCCAACACTGTCTCCAGGTCGTGTCTGAACTGAGCTGGAGGACACCCAGTTGGTGTGCGCTGCAGAACTGATTGCTTGCCTGGTGGTGGAGAAGAATCCCTCCCCCAACAACACACATTTAGTCACGGAAGTCTTCTTCTGTGTTGTTGATTGTTGGGTTGAGAGAATAGGAATTGGGATTTTCCAGAGTCCACCTATATATATGGTTCCACGACAGCACTTACCACCCTAGACTGGGACTCTCTGTGTCCCAGCAGGCCTCAGCACAGAGCCTGCTCTGTGGTGACTTAACAAATAAAATCCCCCTTTCCACTACATGCACCTTTGGAAAAGGGACCCACTTGTAAAGACCCATCCTGCATTCAACCCATGGAGCCTTCCACAGTATGAATCTATATGGTATACCCCACATGTAGTATGTCTTCCCTTCACAATCAGAATAAAAGCTAAGGCCCTACTCTGGCCTACAAGGCCCAACACAATCTGACCCTAGTCTATTGATCCATTCTCACTGGGCCTGGCTTGTCACAATGGCTTCCTTGATAGTAACCAAAAAAACAAACAGCCCAGTGTATTCCCAACCCAGACCTCAGCACTTGCTGACGTGGTCCCACAAGGTTCCCCAGATGCCCCATTTCCTCAGGTCTGCTCAATCCCCGCCATATGACTACCATAGGTAAACCAGCACACTGAACAAGCCAATTTCACATGCCCCATAAGCCAATTTCACTGCATCTTCACAACCAGGCACATGCTGATTCTTCATCATTATCCCCATTTTGCAGATGAGGAATCTAGGCCCAAAGAGGGGAAAGTACTGCTCCAGGGGCACACAGGGAGCAAACTGGTAGAGCGAGGGTTCAAACTTCAGTCATCCTCAACTCTTCCCTCTGCATCACCCACCAGGAAATCCCATCAGCTCCCCTCAACATGTCCTGACTGTAACCACACTTCCCCACTACATGCTAACACTGGTCCTGGGTGCTCTGTAAAGGCACCTCAACAGGACCAGTGTTCCTGCCCAACCCCTATGACAGCCAGAGGAAGGATCCTTTAAAATTATATCAGAACCCATCATTCCTACTCAAAGCCTTGCAATTCCCCCCCTCCCCCCCCACCGCCTGCTTCAAGGCCTTCACCTTGGCCCACAGGCCTCACCTGATCTAGTCCTGGTCTAGTCCTCACCTCCCACCACTTTGCCATTCTCTCTGCCTCAATTGGCCTTTTCGCTGTGCTTTGAACGCATCAAGCATCCTCCCACTCCTGGTCTTTGTATCAACCATTCCCTCTGCCCAGACTGCTCTTCCATGACCTGTTCATTTCATTCAAATCCTTGTTCAACACCACTTCCTCAGAGCAGCTTTCTCTAACTTCCCTATCTAACACGGCAGCCCCAGGTGCTTGCTCCATTCCCTGTACCTGTCTTATTTTGTTCTTTTTTTTTTTAGAGACAGGGTCTTGCTGTCACCCAGGCTCTCACTGCAGCCTCGATCTCTCTTACTGTCATCCAGGCTCTCACCGCAGCCTTGACCTCCCTGATTCAAGCGATCCTCCGACCTCAGTCTCCTGAGTAGCTGGGACCACAGGCCTGTGGCATCACACCAGCTAATTTTTTTTTTTTTGGTAGATACAGGGTCTCACTTTGTTGCCCAGGCTGGTCTTAAACTCCTGGGCTCAAGCGATCCTTTCACCTTGGCCTTCCAAAGTGCTAGAACTGGTCAGGCGCAGTGGCTCATGCCTGTAATCCCAGCACTTTGGGAGGCTGAGGCAGGCAGGGAGTTTGAGACCAGCCTGACCAACATGGTGAAACCCACTCTCTACTAATACAAAAATTAGCCAGATGTGGTGGCAGGCACCTGTAATCCTAGTCACTCGGGAGGCTGAGGCAGGAGAATCACTTGAACCTGGGAGGCAGAGGTTGCAATGAGCAGAGACGGCCTGGACAACAGAGTGAGACTCTGTCTCAAAAAATAAAATAAAATAAAATATAACCAAAGTGTTAGAATTTGGCTTGAGCCACCATGCCCAGCAATTTTTCTTCTTAGCAATTACTGCCACTGACATCCCATTACAGATCTACTGTCTTCCATATCAGAATGTAAACCCCGGAAGAGCAGCTTTATTCCCTACTGTACGTCTAGTATCTAAAATAGTCTGGCACATAGGAGGTGTTGATAAATATTTGCCGAATAAATAAATCAAGACTACAGGATTTCATATCCTGTGTTCCTTCTAGTATCCTGAACTATCTCAGACACAACTAAAATATCTGGCATATGAATATAATCAGCAACCGTGTGTCCCACCCCAGACTCTATTCCACCCTTAGGTCCTACTTCCTTTCCTGACTCCTCCACTTCTCAGCTACACAGCTTTGGCCACGTTATTTATGGTGCTTCAGTTTCCTCATCTGGAAAGTGTGGACAAGGATAGGACCTACTTCAAAGAGTGATTATGAGAATTCAGTAAGATTGTCAGTGTTATTCCTCTGCACTGTACCTAGCATTGAGCAAGCACCCAGTAATTTGTTACTCAGATGCTTTAAGTCAGAGGTTGGCAATTTTTTCCCTGCAACGGGCTAGACAGCAAATATTTTAAGCTTTGAGGGCCAGACCATCTCTGTTACAACTACGCAACTCTGGGCTGTAGCACAAAAGTAGTCCATAGGAGCTTCCAGACAGATGAACACCCAGTGGTTCCTAGAAGGTGGAATGCCCAGGGAGGACATGGAAGCGCCACACATCTTCCCCCAAACCTCACCCTGCATATGTCTTCATCTGTATCCTTTGTAATATCCTTTAGAATAAACTAGTAAGCTGCCTAGCTCTGATCCTGGCACAAAAACAACTCCCTACAAATGTTTGCTGGTTAGTGGATGGATGGATGGATGGAAGGATGGAATGACAGACAGCTGAAGGAAGTGATCCTGGAGTTTAAAAAAAAAAAAAAAAAAAAAAACTGGCTGGGCACAGTGGCTCACACCTGAAATTCCAGCACTGTGGGAGGCTGAGGCAGGAGGATCACCTGAGATCAGGAGTCTGAGACCAGCCTGGCCAACACGGGGAAACCCAGTCTCTTCTAAAAACACACACACACAAATTAGCCAGGCGTGGTGGCCTGCGCCTGTAGTCCCAGCTACTCAGGAGACTGAGGCGGGAGAATTGCTTGAACCCGGGAGGCAGAGGTTGCAGTGAGCCGAGATCATGTCAGTGCACTCCAGCCTGGGCACCAGAGTGAGACTCCATCTCAAAAAACAAAACAAAACAACAACAACAAAAAACTATGGCCATATCTGTTCTGTCTTCCTGGGAGGCTCTTCCCCCCCTTCTTTCAATCTCTTCTTAAATTCTGCAACCTCAGAGAGGCCTTGCCTGATTGGCCTACTTAAAATGGATCTGCCCCACCCCACTTTGTACTTGCTGTGCCCTCTGCCTTTAGGTGTGTTCTCAAACTTGATCTCAACAAGGCCTCCCCTCCCCACACTTTAAAACTGCATCCCCCAGGCCGGGCACAGTGGCTCATGCCTGTAATCCCAGCACTTTGGGAGGTCAAGGTGGGTGGATCACCTGAGGTCGGGAATTTGAGACCAGCCTGACCAACACGGAGAAACCCCATCTCTACTAAAAATACAAAATTAGTTGGGAGTGGTGGCACATGCCTGTATTCCCAGCTACTTGGGAGGCCGAGGCAGGAGAATCATTTGAACCTGGGAGGCAGAGGTTGCAGTGAGACAAGATCATGCCATTGCACTCCAGCCTGGGCAACAAGAGCGAAACTCCGTCTCAAAAACAAACAAACAAAAAAACCCTGCATCTCTCATCTCTCTTATTTTTATTTGTCTCCCTACTGCTTATCCCCAGTATACTCTGTTTATTGTCTCTCCTCACTGCAAAGTAAACTCCCCTACTGCATGCCAGTGCTTAGAACAGTGACGTGCACAGAATAGAGGGCCAATTCAATATGGATTCACTGCCACAACATCCTGTTTGTTTCCTTCCCATGACTTTTCACACACTCATCTGTTCAGCTCTGTTGACCTGTTTCACACCTGAATCCTGTACAGCAACTGGTGTCTCCACTATATCCCCAGCATCATACCTGATATATGGCACGTGTTTACTGAACAAAAGAATTCATACAACCGCCCTATGAACTAGATAATTATCCCCATAAAAGAGAAGAGGAAACAGGCCTAGAGAGATTAACTAACTTGTTCATGTCAATCAGTGAGAAGTGGAAGGGCCAGGAATACAACCACAGCCGGTCTGCCCCCAGAAACAGTGATAGACCAGGAACCTAGGAGGCGGGACCCACGTTTGGCAGGTTACCCAGTGCACCTTGTTCAATTTTATAAATGCGAAAACTGAGACCTAAAGGGCGGATGGGACCTCTTTAATCACCACTCCCAATAATCACAGCTAATATGTATCAGGCCCTTACAACAGGTCTGACACCATTCGACTTTTTATTTGTGCCATAATTCGTTCAGTCCCTCACAAGTCCCTCCAGCAAGACCAGGACTACAATTAGCCCATATTTTATGGAACACGGAGGCCCAAAGCGGTGAAGTAATTTGCACAAGGTCACACAGCGGGTGGCAGCCCTGCTCAGAGCCTTGGGCCACCGCATCCCATAACCAGGAATGTTCATCCGGGCTGGGCGCGGTGGCTCACGCCTGTAATTCCAACACTTTGGGAGGCCGAGGCGGGTGGATTGCTTGAGGTCAGGAGTTCCAGACCAAGCCTGGCCAACATGGCGAAACCCGTCTCTACTAAAAAATTAGATGGGCGCGGTGGCTCGCGCCAGTAATCTGAGCTACTTAGGGGGCTGAGGCGCGAGGATGGTTTGAACCCGGGACGCAGAGGTTACACTGAGCCAACATCGTGCCACTGCACCCCAGCCTGGGCGACACAGAGGCTGTCTCAAAGAAAGAAAGAATGAAATGTTCACCCGCTGAGCAAATCCTTCACCTCCTATCCTGATCAATGGGAGGATCCGGGGAGATGGGGAAGCGGGTTTCTACAACGTAATTCACTCTTCAATTTGGCTAGTCCCCACCTTTGGTGGGGGGGAGGTGTTTTTGCGTCCCCATCCTCTTAGGACACCTAAACCAAAATGAGACGTGGAGAAAGAGCAGGAATTGGGATGGCAGGCCTTCGCCTCTCGGTCCCCACTTGGGCCAGCAGTCGAAACCCAGAAAAGAAAAAAACCTTCCCAGGTCCTGACCCATCAGGCGGCTCTCCCCCACTCGGAGCAAGTCACGAACGCCCCACATCTCCAAGGGGCCATTCAGAGGCCGCCGCCAATCACGGAGCCCTCCTCTCTCCCGGACCCAGTCCGCCGACCCCAGCCCTGGCCGCAACCTCCCAGGACCGCGGACCGCGGACCGCCGCGCGCACTGAGCAGGCCCGGGACCCTCGAGGCTAGCGCAGGCCCCCGCCCTTCACTGGGCCAACACCCAATCGAGGGCGCCGTCTCAATGAGTCCGGGCACCCGGGGAGATAAGAGACGCACGTTGATTGGCCGCCGCCCCTTCCGCCACTCCCAGCGAACGCTGAGTCTTCTCCGCGAGGGCTGCCCATGCCCCCAGGTACCCCTCCCCGTCTTCCCCAAGTCCCCCGTAGCCTCCGTACCTGAACGTCCTCGTTGCGGAGTTCGTCTATGAGCACCGCGATGGGGTACAGCGAGTCGTCGCCGTCGGCCGCCGCCATCTTGGCTCCGTCCCGTTCCTGTCAGACTGCGGCCAGCGCTCTGCTGAAACGGGGGGGGCAGAGCTGGGAGGAGGAGAAAAAGCACGCGTGGGGGCGCCCGCACCAGTTTACAGGGGCTGCTCCACGGCCATTGGCCGCGCTACGCCGGCCTAAACCCGCGTTTCTTTGGTCCGGACTAGTGAAGTCCCGCCCACTTCCCATTTGCCATTGGTCGAGTGAACGAGATTTGACTAGTTTGAGCCTAGGGGAGGGGGAAGAAAGCGGAAGTCAGCCGTGTCCTAGCGACCAAGATTGAACCCACCCTCGTCGCTGCTAACAACGACCGGGACGAGCAGTTGTTTCTAGCCAATGAGGGGCGATATGGGGAGGACGCTAAGCCTGACCTTTGGTGGGTCCCGGGGATGGTTTCTGCGCGTGCGTCAGTGGTAATACGTGACGTCATGTGGGGAGCGGGAGGGTGTGCAGGTTTTGGGTTACCAGGCGGTGGTTCCGCTGGCTGGCAGGCTGGCTCCCCGCGCCTTTGCGCGGCCGGAGGAGGGAGTGAGACTTTTATTTGTGTTTGATTTATGCCAAGGCCCAGAGAAGGGAGCGGCTTGCCTTGCTGTCTCTCTTTTTCTTTTTCTTTCTTTTTTTTTGCTTTTTTAAAGACAGGGTCTCGCTCTGTTCCCCATGCTGGAGTGCAGTGGCGCGATCTTGGCTCACTGCCGCCTGGACCTCCCTGGGCTCAAACGATCCTCAGGCCTCAGTCTGCAGAAATAGCTGGGATTATAGGCTCGCGCCGCTAGGCCCGGCCAGTTTTTTAAAGAATTTTTGTGGAGACGGAGTCACTGTGTTGAGCTCAGTTGCCTTGCTCTTTGGATGAAACCCAAGTTCCTCGGGCCGGTATTCAATACCCTGTCTAGGCGCGTCTCCCGCCTCCGTTTTTTACCTTTTGTCTGATGTCCTGGAAAATCAGAGCTGCCTGAGCACATCTTGCGTTTTCGTGCCAGCAAGCCTCCTTGCCCAAGCTGTACGTTCTGCCTTTCTTATTCACTTCTCAGATCTCTGCGTAAATGCTCTTGTTCTCTAGGCTTCCAGAGCCACCAGGACCTCTCTCTGTGTCTCTCCAATCCCATCTATGTGTCTCAATCCCAGAGCCTGGGCTGTGACTATGCATTCGAATCTGTTTCCTCCATAGAGTGGGAGCAGGATTGGATCTGACTAATCTCTGTTTTTAACCTCTTCAACAAAGCCCCACCCCCACCGCAATCTTAGGACCACTCTGAGGGAGTTGGATGGGGATGGTAAGGCCTGGGATGCTCTCTCTTCCTGTATTCTACTACTTGAAGGGCTGGGCTGAGCTAGCACTCTGACAGCTCTGAATACCCACAGCATCTATTTCTTTTTTCTTTCCTTCTTTCTTTTCTTTTCTCTTTCTTTCTTTTCTTTTCTTCTTCTTCTTCTTTTTTTTTTTTTTTTTTTTTGAGACGGAGACTGGCTCTGTCGCCCAGGCTAGAATGCAGTGGCCGGATCTTGGCACACTGCTGCCTCTGCCTCCCGTGTTCAAGCAATTCTCCTGCCGCAAACTCCCGAGTACCTGGGATTACAGGCACCCACCACAACGCCCGGTTAATTTTGGTATTTTTAGTAGAGACGGGATTTCACTACTTTGGGCCAGGCTGGTCTCAAACTCCGGACCTCAGGGTGATCTGCCTGCCTTGGCTTCCCAAAGTGCTGGGATTACAGGTGTGAGCAACCGTGCCTGGCCCAGCATCTATTTCAGATACCCTTACCCACTCCAGTTAGGAAACTACTGCTCATAAAAGTGGGGATGGGGGTTGAATATTTCAGTCCCAGCCCTCCACATTCCCAGGATTCCCCTCAGCCCCAAGGCCTCTGAGGCTAGGGATCTTTTTAGCTACGCGTGCCTGTCTTGGTGTCAGGCTGCTTGGGATGTTGGGCTGGGGGCCTTTGAAGTGCCTAGGGCCTAGGAATTTTCAAAGGCTTATGAGCCATTATAAATCTCAGAAATAAAATAGAAACAAATTATGGATTCCAAAATGCCAAAACAAAACTGCAAACTAATAAGTATTCAGCAAATACCTGTACAAATCAATACCTATACAGATCAATGCCAATGATAATAGCTACAGTAAAGTGTATTCAATAAATTCATTCATTTAACCCTGACAACAACTCTATGAGATATATAAAGTACCAGCATCATCTTAATTTTATGGATGAGGAAACTGAGGCATAGAGAACTTTAGGAATTTGTCCAATGTCTCATAGATGGTAATAGTGGTGCTGGGATTTGTTTGTTTGAGACAGGGGCTTGCCTTGTTGCTAGGCTGGGAGTGCAGGGACGCAATCCGTGCTCAGTGCAGTCTTGATCTCCCAGGCTCAGGTGGTCCTCTCACCTCAGCGCCTCCCTCCCAACCCCCAGTAGCTAGGACTACAGGTATATGTGACTGTGCCCGGGTAATTTTTTAATTTTTGTAGAGACCCCTGGGGTCTCACTATATTGCCCAGGCTGGTCTCAAATTCCTGGGTTCGAATGATCCACCTGCCTTGGCTCCCAAAGTGCTGGGATTACAAACATGAGCCACCCCACTCCTCTGGTGCTGGAATTTGAACCAGGGCAGTCTGACTCCAAAGGCTTGCTTGACTAAAACTCAGCTTTAATATAATGATACAGGCCAGGTGTGGTGGTGGCTTATGCTTGTAATCTCAACACTTTGGGAGTCCAATCCTTTGGGAAGAATTGCTTGAAGCCAGGAGGTCAAGACCAGCCTGGGTAACATAGCAAGACCCCTGTCACTGCAAAAAAGAAAGTTAACCGGGTGTGTTGGCACATGCGTGTAGTACATCAGGTACATCCCTGTAGTACTCAGGAGGCAGAGGCAAGAGGATCACTTGAGCCCAGGAGATCGAGGCTGCAGTGAGCCATGATCACACCACTGCACTGTAGCCTGGGCAACAACCAAGACCCTGTCTCAAAAAAAATTAAAATAAAAAAATATATATATACACATATAATATTTAATGCGGCATTTCAGATTATTTTACTATACCTGAGTTCATAGGGGGGTGGGGTGTACAAAAGCAAGAGATTCTGGGACTAGGAGACATGCCTGATGTTGGGTCTTGGGCTTTCCTAATCCTCAGTTTCCTTTTTTGTTTGAGACGGAGCTTTGCTCTTGTTGCCCCGGCTAGAGTGCAATGACGCAATCTCGGCTCACCTCAGCCTCCGCCTCCCGGGTTCAAACGATTCTCGTGCCTCAACTTCCCGAGTAGGTGCTATTACAGGCATGCATAACCACGCCCGGCTAATTTTTGTATTATCAGTAGAGACGGGGTTTCACCAAGTTGGCCAGGCAGGTCTTGAACTCCTTACCTCAAGGGATCCACGTACCTCGGCCTCCCAAAGTGCTAGGATTACACGCGTGAGCCACTGCACCCGGCCTGTTTTTTATTTTCGTAGAGACAAGTTCTCCCTATGTTGCCCAGGCCTATTTTGTGGTTTTCAATAGCACCATGTTACTGTCAAGAATTAGGAAAGTTGCCGGGCGCGGTGGCTGAAGCCTGTAATCCCAGCACTTTGGGAGGCCAAGACGGGTGGATCACGAGGTCAGGAAATCGAGACTATCCTGGCTAACACAGTGAAACCCCATCTCTACTAAAAAATACAAAAAACTAGCTGGGCAAGGTGGCAGGCACCTGTAGTCCCAGCTACTCGGGAGGCTGAGGCAGGAGAATGGCGTAAACCCAGGAGGTGGAGCTTGCAGTGAGCTGAGATCCGGCCACTGCACCCCAGCCTGGGCGACAGAGCGAGACTCCGTCTCAAAAAAAAAAAAAAA